>NW_028292569.1:16867642-16997859 GCF_029948245.1 Actinia tenebrosa
TGTCCCTTTGAGACAGTAGACTCTCATGTGTTGTTCGCGCAAAAAGACTCGGGTAGAGACGATGAAACCTGCGACCCAAATAACGAAAGTCACACGACACATTCTCGAATGGAGCATGACTGTATTGCGCATGTTCGGGAAATCGTAACCGATACGAACTCTTGCTGACGCCAATCCTATCCTAGTTTACTTTGCAGTCGTTCATTAGCGTCATTAGACTAGTCCCAGGCTTTGAGGGAAACCTCAAAATCTGCCCAATTCCAGTGTAAACAGGAAATGTTCTCTGGTGTAATTTATCGAAAAAAAAATAGAGATAAATACACCATCTTATAAGCTGCTCATAAAAAACATTCTAAAACATATCTTACACACTCATCCAAAGAGCCTGTGTTCCTCCTCGTCGGCACCATTTCGTGTTTCTAGCCGCTGGCCACGAGGAACGCAGGCTCCAGGAGTGAGATTGAGCAACCACATGACAAGCAAGAAATCAATACAAGTTCTGACCTGATCTTTTCTGAATCTCATGCCTGGGAAGGATTTTCCTTTGTGTAAAACCGCAAATTATCGATTGGATTCCGGTTTTCATGCCATAATCGAATGTAATCAACTGCGATACAAGAACGTAAATCAAGTAAGATGACATTTCGATTCCAGCGAAGCGGAAAGCATGGACTGATCATGACAAGAACCAGAAGTTTCACTTTACATAATAAGGGGGGACTTTAGATGTGAGTAGAGTATGTGAGGTCACTTCGTTGATTCGAGGGTTTTTTCTTCGGGTTCTCCGGCATAACAAGCGAAATTCCAATTCGATCTGTGAGTTGGCTGTGCCCTGACTTAGACCAGCTCCAAGGCGGATCCAGGGGGAGGGTCGGGGGGGGTCGCGACCCCCCTGCCATTCCTGAGGTCAAATGGGCTTCCTGTGGTAAAAATGCGACTGGGATTCCTTTGCCCACAAAATTTACACCTGAGACCCCCCCCTTCAAAAACCTGGATCCGCCTTGAGCTCAGAGGTTTTTCAGGGTTCAATCGATGAGTTATCCGTGCCCTGAATGTGATCAGCCCAGAGGTGGCGTCAGGGTATCGATAACAATTTTGAAGGATTTTCTAATAGATATAAATTGATAGCAACACCTACATGAACAATAATGTCGTCTGGTTCCAGTTGTGCTCCAGTTGCCATGTCAGGAGGTACGCTGTCAGCGATGTCTTTAGAAATATCGTGGGCCTCTTCCTACGAAGCCAAGGGAAGCACAATACAGTAATGTAATATACCAGCTGCTAGAAACGGTTTTTGTTTAAAACAAAGCCTAAAGTCAAATATTGTTTGTTTTTTAATATCATGCAAGCGAGGCGGATAAGTCAATAGATTGTTTTTCCTTGGGCGTAATGTTTTCCGATTTCAGACCACGTGTCATTCTTTTGAGAATAATTTCTATGTTTACGGTTGCGCATGAAAAGACATGAATATAGACACAACTCAAACAAAGAATCTTATTCTCAACAATGACTTTGTATGAATTGGGGAAATATTACGCCCCAAGTTAAAGTGGTCTAGAACTTGACCCAATTTCCTCACTTACTATAAAATACAAGGCGCAAATATTGAACAAGAAATTCAGGACCGCGCGTGTGTGTTAGTATTCGCCCCAGTTCTTCCTTTTGATTTTGTCCTTGTTGTCGCGCACTCGAATAACGAAAATTTTAAGTTAAGTTAAGCCGCTGACCACAATAATGTCGTCACCTACTTTTTCTCTCGGCTTTTTCAAGATGGTTTGTCCTATACACTTGTATAACGATCGACATTCAATCAACTGTAAAATCTTCTTAGCCTAAAGGAAAAGAAACAATCACAACATAAAGACATTTCCTATATGTCATGAAATATCAATGAAAAGTATATCCTGGAGATTTTAAGTGTGATTTCACTTATATGGGAAAACAAAGTTGGGCTCCCAGTGGTTTTATAAAACAATCATACCTCTTCTAGTCGTGAATCACTGTCATGAAGTATTTGGTAGTAGACTTGATCTGTTACCTTGGAATAAGCCACCATGTCGTCTATCGCTTCAGACATCTTCAACTTTTTTCTACATTGGAGATGAAAAACGTACAAATTGAATGACCATTACTATGTACCCATATGAGTTCCGACAGGACCAACTCAGCGATTAAAACGCGGGCTCATTTCATTCACACGTATATTCTTGGGGTGTGTGTTACGTCATAGCCGCCATGTTGGTTTACTAAAACCAAGCATTTCTCATAATTAATAACCTTTTCTTGTTAGATCAACTAAGATGGCGGCTGTTTCATTGTTTTTAGTATCTCAAAGGATTTTTCGGTCATGTGGTTGCACTTTTAAAAATAAAAAAGTAACCGCTTTCTGATTGGTTAACGTGTCGAAAAGTTATGACATCAGTAACAGGCGACGCACTTCCATAGTTGTGTGGCACAGAGGATTTTCTTACCCGTCTTTTCCCTCAAATAGAAGATACGGATTGGCTTTCAATAAGGCTTCGGTTATCCTTTGAACAAAAGATATGGAAAAAACAAAGCAATCATTTCGTTTGCCAGAACCAGTCTCTCAAGATTTCCCATACAGTAATTTGAATAGTTCCCTTTACAGTTCCCTGCGCCATCTTGAAAGGTAGCCGTGCTTTGCATTGAAGCGAGACAAACGGTGAGCTTGGGTAATGATAGAGAACGTGAATAATTGTTCAAGGTTTTAAAAAGGTCTCTATCATTGCAAGGTCACCGTTCGTCTCGCTTCGATGCAAAGGCACGGCTACCTTTCAAGATGGTGCAGGGAACTGTTAAAGGACTATTGTTGATTTGGCAGCACAACCCATATAAGGCATGATGATGATAGAACCTAGACCACAATGAACCATGTTCGTAACTTTAGAAATTATTTCTTCAGAAGCATTGTATTGTTTCTGTAGTCTGCCCTAGAACAGAAAACTATTCTATATAACTGTCAGTATCACAGTGAGTCCTTAGACTAAATTAACGAGGAGCTCTTGATACTTACATAGTTTCAATGATGTTGGAAGTCTTGTGTTGATAAGCTCGTCTAAACAGACAGAACCGTGTGTGGAACATATCGTAGATGTTGCCAGCTTCCTTGTCTCGTACACATATCTGTAAACTTGTTTTCTACGTTGATAACTCGAGCCATCTTGATAAATCTCCTGTTCAAGGGCAATAAGGGTCGTTATCCTAAATTTGCGAGGGGGTTGCGAGATGGCGCAAGACAAGGCACAACGAACTCAAGGCTCCAAAGATGAGAGGAGAGTGCCTACTATTGCTATGCTACCCTTGAGAATGGTAAACTATGAGAAAGTAATCTAACCAAAAATACAATACATGTTTGTACTCAAGCAAGTGTTCAACCAGTAGAATTCTTACTTGTGATCAAAAGAGTTCTTGATGCCGAGGTTATGACAGTCACGAGCAAAGTAGTCCCACTTATCAACATCAATGCCTGTCCTCTTGTTGGCCACAATCTTTGGGGGGAAAAGAATGCAATGTCTCAAGGAAATCTAACGACTACTGTTTACTGACTGGCTAATGCAAAGACTATGCATATTCCTTTTGTCTGCCGTACCCCATAATTTTGGCTCAAATCTATCCCATATCTTACATTTTTTTCTTCGGGTATCCCGTAATCCCATAATCCCTAGCGTCATCACCTAACATGTCAGCCACGTCATTTGTTTTTTTCATTATCTTTACAAATATCGTAAACCAACTATACCTCATATAAATAGCTCTTGCACTTTTCTCTACCGAAGTAAGGCCAGTCCTATAAGAAAAGGACTGGATTAGAAATTATACCATAACCACCTATGTTGTTCCTCTAGATTTAACGTACACGTCACGTCATTTGTAGTAGTTATTTTATAGTTTTCTCTTTCTCCTCTCTGACGAGGTCCTGATGGTACGCAGTATTTTCCCTCACTAGACTGACTTTTAGACGGTGAATAACTTTTTTTTTTCCATTTACTTTTAACTCGTTTTGGTATTTAGCAATCCGCTATCCCGGGATAGCAGACCGCGGTCAGACACAGAAAATATTAGCCGCCCCAACAGCCAATCAGAACGCACGGTTCTTAGAATACCGGACTTGAAAAAGATAAATATGATTTGTTTCGATCGTGATAAAAAGCCCGCCAAAGAATTCTCAATCCAGTTATCTCTCATAACTGATATGGTTTACCTAAAAGATAGACTGAATTGCTTGCTGTCGTGTTGGGGTGGAGGGGGAGTGAAAAGAGAAGTACATATAGAAAGCTGACTTGCGGTAAAATTATAGTTATGTAGAAAAAAACTCATACCTGAGTTCTTGCTGGAGTGTCACACGTGGGCCAGCAATCAGCTCTTTAATGAATGTCAGATCCTGCTGATCTAGATCATACTTCACGAATTCTTGTTTCAAGTTGTTGGAGTCCACAAGATAATCGAACATTTCCACACTTGCCTCTTCGTGCTGCAGATGGAAAATTACATTCACGACAATATTCCTGGTTGAAGGGTGCCAGAGAGCCTATTTTGTCCAAGTTTATACCAACATACAAAGTCCTGCGCCAGTTTGATTCATGATTTATATAGCGCCTTCTTCGTTATTGATATGATCAAAGGCGCTTAAAATGAGTTATGAATTTATGAGAGATGGTTAGTATGAGGTGTAAGCACTGAGGGTGGTCACTGCCAGGGTTTCTTTACGTCCTCAATGGTCCTCTCTTACGTCCCTTCTATATTGGTTAGTAATGATGAAGTGTCAAAAGATGGGACCCGCCATTTAAAGTGGTCATCTGAGGCACTTGAAAATCTAAACAGTTGAAGATGTAGTAACACAGCACAGTTTGACCTGGAAGTTGGGCCGGCCTACTTCCCCCCCCCCCCCCTCCCCTTTAATTGCTATGCCCCCTCCCCTGCCTTCATCGCTATGCCCCTGATTTAAGGTACCCCCCCCCTTCATCGGTATGCCCTGATTTAAGGTAAGGTTACCAAACCTTCCAGTGGATTTCAGGTCTTGCAGCTGGAATAAACTGCCCGTCGAACATGTGTGAAAATGGTCAATGTCCTGGAATAAATTCAGTGAATAACACATCACTTATTAATAAGGTTTACAATAATTGTCAGTATCTACCTAATCAGGCAACTCAGAAAAAGCTAACATCCTTCTATTAATTATTTACAAATTAATCTATTAATTATTTACAGTGAAACCCCTCTATACCGGACCTCAGTATACTGGAATTCTCTCTAAACCGGACAAAAGTTTTGGTCCGGAATTTTTTCCCATATATCTTTGTAAAATTTTGTACAAATTAAACAGATTTATTCATGGAAGAACCACAAAATGTTAGAATTATAAATTAATATTAAAAATATTATAATAACTAATATTAATAACAATAATAATAATATTATTATATTAGTTATTATATTAGTTATTATATTAGTTATTATAATATTTTTAATATTAATTTATAATCCTAACATTATTATTATTATTATTAATTAATACCAAAAATATCTGCAGAGTTAGAGAAAACAACTCTCTTCTTTTAAGAATTAAAAATTAAAATTTCTCAAAGTGTCTTCCCAAGACATTTAGAGTTGATAAAGTTGGAATGTACTAGAATGTTGTCTTACCTAAATCATGACAAAGCCCTGCAATTATAACACACAGAACATCTTTTTCTCTTATGTCCAATTCTTGCTGTCTTTTCTGAAGGCTCTTTACAAGCTTTCCAGCCAGATATGATGTCCTGATGTTAACAATTGAAAAAATAGACATCAGTTTTTTTATGTCTCTGTCCTCTTATTGACGATAAATAAGCCTGAAAAGTGAGATGACGTTTTACCCCTGTCTCTAGACCATAATCCTTTTCACATTGCTTTTGTTCTTTAATCATGACTATTGTTCCTGTATTCTCTAAGAAATCAAAAATTTTAATATGAAAGAATTTTAAAAACTATTATGGTATGGAGTTGGGGGTAAAACGTCATCTCGCTTCAGGCTTATTGTGTTTTCATATTATCAAAGTAGTGTGGATCCACTAGGCGTAATTGTTGTTTTTTACAATAACAAAAACCATAAAAACTTCTCATTTATTTTTAATTTTATTAGTGATCAAGGCAGCCCAGAAAAGAGCGCACACTCAGTGACATCAGCTTTATCTCTCTCTCCCCTAATTGATGATAAAAATAACCAATCAGCATGCGAGAAAATTTTATATTATTGTAAAGCATTGTTTTTACAATAAGATATTATAATATCATTAGTCTGTTCACATCCAAGTATGTTTCCTCTTTTGTATTGTATTGTACTAGCGTTAAATTTTAAAATATTTTTGAGTCTTAAATGTTTGTAAACTGCTGTTGAACTAAAGGAATTAGTGCTATTTAAAATATTATTCATTATTTATCATTATTGGCCAAGAAGTGGAGTGTCTGGCAAAAAAAAATATATTACATGTATTTTGTCTGAAAGACATATTTTGGCAGCCAATTTTCTTTTTCACTCTGTTCTAATTTGATGTTTCTCAATTTTTTTATATTAACAAATGAAATATAAAATTCATGGTTTTCACAGCCACCATGTTGGATGAACATTTTAGTCTCTTTTGTTATTTTATCCAACATGGCTGCTGTGTTTTTGTTTTTTCATTCTCTTGGAAATGATTGCAAACCAGCATTACTGGATCATAAATGCATCAAAATAATAAAAATGTCAAGGAATTTTTACTCACCCTATTGAATGTTCAAATCTATTGTGAGCAGCACCGGGGAAAACGAAATAACATCCACCTAAAAAGTCAAAAATAACATTCATTATAAATATCAATAGACCTCTTTAGTTTGGACACAATGTTTTGTATTTCAAACCATGTGTCATCCCCAAGAGTATCTTTTTTTTAAAAAAGAATTTATATTTTTTTACAATTTTCTTACCTAATTCTTCTCAACCTTTTGAAGTTGAGAAGAATGTGGACCTTTAAACATAGAACATTATTCTCAAAAGAATGACACATGGTCTGAAGTCGCAAATTGGTAAAATGGAGGGTGGGGAGGAGATATTTCAAGGCTTATTAAATATGGTAGGGTCACATTGAAAACCACCCTGTTGTCTTGTATCCTGTATTAATTTTGAACATTGTCTCCATTCCCTAGGAGGTTCGAGATAACAGGGCCACTAAATAACTTACAAAGAATGAAGAAAACATCTAAACTGATTCATAGTTCCATACCTAATTGTTTAATGTTCCTTAATCTTTGGAACTGTGGTGTGTCGATGATCTTGATGCAGAGTGGATGCACTTTAATGTGACCATGAACTGGATCATTAAAAACCTGTACATAAAAAAATTTACATTAAGACAATACCTAACTTTCTTGTTTGATACAGAACACTGTTTTTCATGGCAACAAACTTATTTATGCAGGTTTAGATGTTTAGACCCATAGGATGAAATTTTTAAAAACATTTTGTTAAAATTTTTATCATATTAATTTTATTTGTTATTAATTTAATACAGAACACTGTTTTTGTTTAAACAGGTTTAGTCCCATAAGATAAAACAGAAATAATATGATTTTTATTTTATTATTATTTTTTATCATTTTAAAATATTTTAATGATTATTTTAATACATTCATGTTATCTAATACAGAACACATTTCCAGGAAAATTACTTCTGGTATTTTTATTACCAGTCAACAACATATTGTTGCCCGCTGAGAGCCGTTGCCAGGGAAGCATCCAAACTTGTTCACATTCAGGTGATGCCCTCTTGCCCAATCAGAGTAACAGGAAAATGGACTTTGACAGTTGGTATATTATAACAAAATGAAATGTTACACAGTGTATGGGATTTCTCAATAATATCGTATCAAAAAGAAACCACTGCCATAGTTGAGTACGCAAATCCTTTTTATTCTTGCACTATTGAATCTGGTGATGATCTGGTCAACTAAAATAAGGATTATCTATAGTTAGCCTATTGCTGTTTACAATTGTTGTTACTTATGGGAAAATGATTCACAAGGTGAAATACACAACAAAGTAATCAGTTGTGCTACAGATTAAAAGAAATACAATAAGGTTGAGGACTTACCAACGTTGGCGGGTCAGTTAAAACAATTACATAAAGATATTAATCCCGAAAGTTCGTCTTACTTCAAACAAGTGTTACACTATACTGAATTAAAAGGGTAGAACGCTAAGAGATTAAGTTAATCTCTTGTCAATCAAATAATTGCTGAATACGCTGATTACTATGGAAACAGCTACACACAGCAACTATAATATAAGGCAGGTACACAATGTAATATTTCATAAGAGATTGCATTTCCCAAAGGAGAAAGCAATCGCTTTGCCTTTTTACCTTATGATAATGTTTAACTGACTGTGATATTGATGTAAATGGCTTATTAAATAGTCCAAGTAAAGCCACAATTCTTGAGACCTTTTCTTCATCCCTAAAGATAGAATCAATTATTAACTATTGACTAGACTTGCACTCAAAAATATTTCAAATGTCTAATTAACTATAGACCCTTTTCAAGTTCCAAATTACCGCTGCGTTTCTTGATTACAGACTCATTTACTCAGGCTAAGCCTCGATTTTGTGAAGAATATTCACGTGTTCCAGTCAAGGTCCATCAAGTTTCAAAGTGTTTGTATTGTTGCAGTTGTGCATTCTTTACTTTACTGTTGGTATTTGTGAGTAATTAGACACTGATTCAAGGCTAAACCTGAGTAAATGAGTCTGTAATCAAGAAACATAAAGTTAATTTGGAACTCGAAATTTTTACTTTATACGTACTAATCTGTCAAATAAATGGATACAAACAATTTGAAAAGTAGGTCGAAAATGTGAATTAGTTGCCATTGTTTTAGTTTTCAAAGTCAGTTTTTGCTACTAGTGGTCTATCACTAATAGACTATTGGTATCACAGCCAATCAGAGGAGAAGATTTTTGATAGACTATTACTACATTAACACTGAATAAACAATAATATTCCATTGCATTTTCTATAGGCTATAGCTGCTATAGCTGCTATACTCATATATTTATTTGGATATCTTTATTTTATCATTTTTACCTTATTCAAAATTCTTGCAATGATGACTTATTTAATGTTGGAAGAACTTCTCCAGTTACATTGTTTTCTATAAATATATTATTGATAAATTATTACAGTCAAAATGGCTCAAGGGTATCCCCCCTAGGTCCTATTAATGGTTTCATTATTTGAATATTGAAATTTATTATTCTTTCCGAGAATACGAAGACTCGGGATTTAGAATAATAATTGATTAAAAACTCAAATTCTGATTGGATTATTCCATATAAGAAACACCATAATCCAATCAGAGTTCAAGCTTTGAAACAGTCATTATTTTGAGTCCCAAACCCCACACGCGGGCCTCTGGCACTCGGGGTAGTGTCAGCGTTAAAAATGGCGGGAAAGCCTCGAACAACTTTCGATTTTAAAAATAAAATTACGATGTAATATAGAATATTTGCAGCCTTAATTAAGAGAAATAGATAGACACACAAGAAAAAAACACCCATCTTTCGATAAGACTTAAGCTTAAATGAGCAAGTGATTAAATTTACTGATCACTTCGTTTCGTAAATATTTGGCCTCGTGGATTGTTTTCAAAATATTGCATCGTAAATCATGTTTTATACCTTTGAAGATTTGACCTATCTCGGCTAATCCCTGTCCTTCGAGATAACTGGCGACTTCTTCTTTGCTCCAGCTCATGTATTCTGCCACGTCATTGCTAGAAGACCCGTCTAAATGAGGAATTCTTGGTCGCTTTTTCTGTGGACTTGGTGTCTTTTGTGGACTGGGTGTCGTTAAAAGACGGCGAATATCTGGGTTCTCGACAGTTCCGATTTTCCTTTTTTTATTTCCTTTAGACATTTCGAAGTTAATATAGATTAAAATCCAATGGCATAAAATAATAACATGGATCGAAGACGAAGAAAAGCGAATGTAAATTTGAGAAACCCGCGTTGTAAATATGTTTATATATACCACTAGGACCCAGGCGCACTCTACACTTCTTGTTCGAGAGTGCCTGGGAAAATCCAATTATCTACTTTCACATCGACACGGCTTAAAAACGCGTGATTGGTTAATCCAATATATTAACTGAGGATGCGCATTGTGGTTTTCCGCTGAATTTAGCGCGGGCGGTCAGTTCAAGGTGTCGAGCGCTATTTTTTTCCGAAAATCGAAGTTTTTTTACTAACATATCTGGATTAAATGTCGTAATTGATCAAGAAAACAAGTCAGATGAGTATCTTGATCTTATGTGAATGGTTAATTGTATTGTTTTTAGTCTTATTCGGCCAAAAACAAGTCATCGAAGCGTATATGTATTTGAATAAAAAGACAGCGAAGAAATGCAATTATTGCGCCGTTATTCTAAGTCTTTTCCAAAGTTCTGACCTATAAATGCTGCTTGATTGTCAAGATAATAATGTAAATATAGTCGTGAGTGCTTTAAATTTGAAAATATGTAATCAAAACTATAGATGAGCATGCTTTACTCCGATTATTATGTTAAATCTGTTCAACTGGGTTGCTGTAATTTCGATATCGCGTGTTAGATTCCTAGATAATTCTTCCTTTTAGGCTTTTCTTGGCGAAAAAACAACAACGTACAATGGGAATACTTATCATTCAACTAGTTTGAAAGCAGACGCGAACCTTCCATTGATAAAAGCATTTTTTCCTCAGAAAAATAAAATTTTTTTTAGGAAAAGGGTTTTTATTATTCTCAGTATTAGCAATTAATCAAATGCTACTTCATTTGTGCTTGCATGGCAATCTTACTTTTTTCATTTAATTTTGATATTTCTACAATATCAATGAAGAAGTTTATAATATTTATGTTAAGTAGATATGGAAGAATCTCTAATGTAAAGTACTCAGTTTGATCTTCCTCATATCTTCAGCCAGTTTAGCTAGGATGTTTTGTCCTTTGACTTTAAACATTTGAGTCATGCACAGGAGAATATTAAAACAACTACAAACAAAAAAGTTAGCTTTTAAAACTTTTTCCACTTAATGTTAGTGCTGCATTTATAGTCAAGCAGAAGTTGTCAAGGTTCTGAGTTTTATCAAAAACCTGTTATAATCAGGTACTCCTTTAGATAAGCATTGGTGAAACAACATTAAGAATGTTTGGCTTTATCACATCTGTGTTTAGTTTAGATATAATGATATTCTTCATCAATTGTAATACTGACTAGAAAGCTCTTTCCATGTGGCATAATTTGCACTTGCTTTATTTTGGGTTCATCCAAAATGCTAATTCCCTCCCAGTGGAGTAATGTTTCATGTATACATCATATTCCTTGTTTTTGTTAGTTGATTCAATCACATGTTGTTGATTGTAAAGGTAAGTGATGTCAGCATTATATTTGCTTTGTGTATTGCATCAGTCAACTTTTATAGCAATCTGGATAGTTTTAAATGAACATGAATGAAATTCAGGCAAGTTAAAACCGAGTCGTAGCGGCCAGCGGCTACCCACCCCAATAATATGCAATAGGGGGGGGGGGGGGGGGTGGGGCGCGTTTTTGCTAAGGACTTAGTGGCAGCTTTGCCAGCAGTCTTGGTAGCTTTGGCTGTGAGCGTGCAGCAAAAAATTTTATTTATCATCACTTTTTGCCTGTTTTTGGGTGTTTACACCGTCATACAACATGAATAACGAGGCTGCATCATCGGGAGAGTCTACTAGCTCTTCGCCGAGTGTGGTGACGGTCTCCCAGGTACCTGTAGAGCTTTCTTCACAGATTGTTGAAGCCATCCAGCGAGCAGTCGACCGTTCAATGTCCAGCAGAGCTTCGAGTCAGGCGAATAATAATGTTGGGTTGCCGCCCTCTTCCCTTGCCCAAAGGACCAGCCAATTATTGCAGACAGGAGCGGGGATTCTACTAAATCAGCCCGGAACTCTTGGAGGTAGGTCCTCAATGGTTGCCCCGTCTTTTTTAAACACTTTCTCTTTTCCTGCCGCCTCGAGTACATCAACTTTAACTTCAACTACCAGTAGTCTCGATGCAACGAGTTCAGTCCCCGCTTCCACGGGTTCCCAGAGCCCACTGCCTGTTATTTTGCACCAACCGTTTGTTGTGGGTCCGGGATATTCCCCAATACCTTCAAAACTGGTGGCTCAGATCGTCACAGGGAGGTTTATTGATTTGAACGACCTCGTACCAGCTAATTTGGTCCCTAGCTCGGATTCTGACGAGCCCCAACTCATGCTAGATGGTAGGCTAGTACTCACTAGCCAGCCTAAAAAGCCAAAGCGTCGGTTTGACGACATTGTTAGTTGGTCAGAAGCTTTTTCTGTCTACACACTCGTGGTCACAGCCTTTAACCCGCTTCGCTGGAGGGATTTGCTTCAGTACAAGTTGTTGATCCTTCGCACCTACCGTTTGTTCAATGGACGAGCTTGGATGGGCTACGATCAGGCTTTCCGCGAATATGCAGCCGCGTTACAACTAACTGATTGGTCTCAGCTAAACGTGCAACTTTATAATTTTCACACGGCTGGCTCTACTGCAAGGCCCTCATCTACAACGGTATGCTTGTCGTGGAACCGTGGTCGCTGCACCTCCCTTATTCTCCCTGTCGGTACGCTCACTGTTGTGCTAAGTGCTCGGGCTCGCACCGGGAGCCACAGTGCCCTGAGTCGCAATCCTCGTCGCTTAAGCTGAGGGAACGTTCCGCGTCGCCTGTGCTGTCTCGTGCGAGAGAGCGTAGACGTTGACTCTGCTGTTGTGCCGTCGAAGTGGGAGCGAAGCTGCCTCCCCTTCGTATATTGTCGTTACCGTTTGCCGCGAGTCTCGCCACTCGTTGTCGTTATATCGTTCCCGCTGTTGCTGCTTTCCGTTCTTAGCTCGATTGGAGGTTACCCCCCGGCGTCGTCTGTCCCACTTCAAGACAGAGTTAACCCGTTATACCTACGGTTTTCGCAGCGTAACGAAACACGTAACGAAAAACAGTTTGACGCTGCAATTAACTGCTGCCATACCACCCCTCGTTTGTTTATTTGGGTTGGTACTGTTGGGCTGGCCGATTAAAGTTCTCCTATTATTATTTAGTTATATATTGATTTATCTATTTACCAGTAGTTAGCCAGGTTAGACCCCTTCAATAAGCTGATATCAATGTCGAGGGTTCTGGTATTACAGTTGACTGTGTTGTGTGCTGCGTCCATTGAATTGAGCCGCCTCCCCAACCTCCCCCCCCCCTCTCCTCGTGGTCCGTTTGTTATAGCTGTTCAAGTATTGCCCCGCTTCCAGCTTACCCCTAATTACTTTCGTTTCAGCCGCCTTCGCGCTCCCTCCAGTTTCCAGTGTCACCCCGCTCAGGGTTGAAAGGTTCGCTATGGAATTAAGACACCACCCTGACCAAGACCGAGTTTCTTATATTCTAAACGGTATTCAGGAGGGGTTTCGCCTAGGCTTCAGCAATGTGCCACAGCTGCGATCTGCAAGGCGAAATAAAAAATCAGCCGAGGAGCACCCAGTCGTAATCGACGAGTACTTGGCCAACGAAGTGGCATTAGGCAGGGTGTAGGGCCCTTTTTCCCACTCCCCCCCTACCAGATTTGCACATCAGTAGTTTCGGGGTCATCCCCAAGAGCGGGCAGCCAGGTAAATGGCGTTTGATCGTGGACTTATCGTCACCCGAGGGCGCCAGCGTTAACGATGGCATTAATGCGGACCAATTTTCATTGCAATACATCAAAGTGGACGACATTATCAGAATGGTTAGTAGATTGGGCGTGGGGGCGATGATGGCTAAGTTTGACGTGCAGTCGGCTTACCGTAACGTTGCGGTTCACCCATCGGACCGTTATCTTCTCGGCATGAAGTGGCGCGGCATGTTTTACGTCGATTTAGCTCTCCCGTTTGGGCTACGCTCTGCCCCTTGCATCTTTGATTCGATTGCGGCGGTGGTGGAATGGATCTTGACCAACAACTATCAGGTGTCAGATTTGCTTCATTACCTGGATGACTTCATTACCGCGGGTCCTCCAGGTTCCGGGGTTTGCGGCCGCAATCTCGGCACGGCTATCAGTGTCTGCGCAAGTCTTGGAATCCCTCTTCACCCGGAAAAATGTGAAGGCCCGGCGACGACCCTAGTTGTCCTGGGCATCGAACTGGACTCCATTAGGCAAATTGCGCGTCTCCCAGAACATAAATTGGGCAAAGTGCGTGCATTAGTTAACTCTTGGGCAAACCGCCAATGGTGTCGTAAGACCGAACTCGAATCTCTTATTGGCCTCCTCCACCATGCAGCTAAGGTGGTTTGGCCAGGGAGAACGTTTATCAGGCGCATGATAAATCTGCTTTGCTGCTTCAGGAATGCTAACCACCCGATTCGTTTAAACGCCGAGTTTCATCTGGATCTCCAGTGGTGGCGTCAGTTCCTGGAAACGTGGAACGGTGTTGGCTTTTGGCTGCATCCTGGTATGACGACACCGGCGCAAATCGAAGTTACGTCCGACGCCGCTGGCTCACTGGGATACGGCGCCTTTTTCAAGGAAGAGTGGTTCAATGGCATTTGGTTTGCCACCCAGAAGCCCCTCTCAATTGCATACAAAGAGCTTTTCCCCATTGCTGTTGCGGCACACGTTTGGGGAAGACATTGGCGGCTGCTTCATGTCAGGTTCAGGTCTGACAATGAGGCGGTGGTGTCTATCCTTAATTCGAGAACGTCTAAAGTCCCGTGCATAATGCATCTACTTCGTAGTCTTCTGCTAGCAGCAGCGCAGTTCAGCTTTACCTTCTCTGCGGTTCATGTCCCCGGTGTACAGAACCCAATTGCTGACGCACTTTCCCGCTTCCGTTGGCAGGACTTTCGGCAGTTAGCCCCATAGGCCAGGCCCGTGCCCACTCAGATCCCGGGTCACGTGTTGGAGGACCTCACATCTCAGCTCTAGAAGCCCGTTGTCGAGAGCTGATGAAAGAAGGATTAGCTCCGAGCACCCGACGATCCTACGCAAGCGCCCAGAACAGATTTACAGCCTTTTGCTTGCAGTTTGGAAAAGCCCACGCGGACGGCTCTGTCTGTCCAGCAGATGAATGGACTTTGTGCCTGTTCGCGTCATTCTTGTCTCAGTCCTTGAACCATGCGTCGATTAAGGCCTACCTTTCGGCAGTCCGTGCGCTTCACGTAGAGCAAGGCTTTCCTGACCCCTTGCTTGACCGGCCAAGACTACAGAGAGTGATAAGAGGCATTAAACGCGTCCAGGGGACCAAAGCCACGGATCGTTTACCCATCACTGATGACATTATGTGGTCGATTCATGGACATTTGGACATGTCCCAGGTGGATCACTTAATGTTTTGGGCAGCCTGTTGCCTAGCTTACTTTGGTTTCATGCGTTCTGCGGAGTTTACTGTACCTAAATTAAGCAGTTATTTTTCAGCTATTCACTTGAGCGTGCAAGATATAGCAGTAGACTCTATAGACGCGCCGTCGTGTCTTTGTGTGCATATTAAAGCGTCTAAGACCGACCCATTCCGAAAGGGTTGTCGAGTTTACGTGGGTAGGGCCACCCCTCCTTTGTGCGCAGTCCATTCTCTATTAGCGTATCTGAGGATCAGAGGAGATTCCCCAGGGCCATTGTTGTTGTTGCAATCTGGTCAACCGTTGACACGCCCTCTTCTTACCAACTGGCTTAGAAAACTCTTGTTGTTGGCGAATATTCCAGGGAACTATTCCAGCCATAGTTTTAGAATAGGCGCGGCTACGGTAGCAGCCCGAAACGGAGTTCCCGATCACCTGATACAGTCGATGGGCCGGTGGTCCAGCAACGCCTACCAGCGATATATCAGATCCCCAGTGGAGGTATTGGCTTCAGCCTCGGCACGTTTATCGAAATAAAGTACTATCTTTGTCGTCGGATAGTGCCTTTCTTATTCTACTGCGAGTTGCCGAGGCTCTCTGCTTGCATGGGTTAGGTGCTTGTGGTAGTTGGGGGTCGTAGGTACCATGGCCCCCGGGCCATCGTTCCTCTCCCAAGCACCTTGGACTATAGTTGGTGAGCTGTGGCCCGGTCGCCATGGTTACCTCCGTGGTAGGGCGTAGTCTGATTGATGCGCGCAGCTCGCACCATGGTACCTAACCCCAAACTTATCTAGACGATGGGTTTTAATCAGTAGTTTTGCCCTGTTTTTACCCACCCATATGGTGCACAAGGAGGTTCTTTTATATTTAGTACACCTATAGTGGCCTGTGTTGTTCGTTATAGATCAAAATAATTAGAATACATTTTCTCCTTTCTGAGAATTGAGAATTATGATATTACCAAAGTTAAAAACCAAAGTAGATAGATTTTCCATGTACCAAGATACAATATTTTTGAATAGAGTAAAGGGAGTACCCTTATGATACACAATTGCAAATTTTAATTAAATGGCCTTGGAAAAATTCCTAAATACAATGTTGGCGTTTTTCATGTTCTTTTTTTGCTAGCAGTTATTTCCCCCTCACATTGCTTCATAAATATATACCCCATCTTTCAATTTTCAACTGTTTTGATACACTAAAGTACTAAATGATAAGATGGTTGTTAGGAGTATGCTTGTATCCCACCCATAAAATGATTACACTCTTGGTATACCTTCATGGTAATTGATTTATCATTAATTCCTTTTGTATTAAATCAGTTTTCCATTTCTAAACCTAGGAATGAAATGTTCCTTATGAGTGTTACTGAGGGTGAGACCATTGTTGTGAAAATACTTTGAAAATATAAAAAAGAAATAGTTTATTTATTCCATTGTATGTATTTATTAAAATTAATGATGACCACTTTCAGCATATAATTTTTCTACATACATTTATTGAAACAATTCCTTCTGTCTAACACCCTCAAGATGCAGAGAGCTAGGTTAAAGCTATAGTAGAATAACCCAGCACCCACTTGTGAAAAGATGATACGAAAAGGGCTGAAATAGTTTCATATTGAAAAGCTTGTGCCAGTGAAAAGTTTTATTATGAAAACTGGTAAACCCAAACCTAGTTTTTGAATCAACAAGATTGGCAGAACCAGGAAAAAATGTCAAAATGTTTTCTGACATTTCAGATCTAGTATGTCACTCAAAAATAATTCAATAAAACAAACTTTAGATTTATAAAAAAAAAACAGAACAAAAAAGTCAGTTTTGAAATTTTGCAGAAAAATATGAAGCCTATTCAGTACAAACTAAAAGACAATCTTCCAATATCTTTGCCGAGTTTTTGGTAAATACCCTTTAACTAAAGACTTGAACTTGGGTAGGTCGAGGATCAGAGATACATAAAAATGATTTCCAAAGTAAAAGAAGATATTTATCCTTCGTATCACAACATTTCATCATTGACTAAAGCTTTTATCCTTGGTCTTAGCGTTCCTCTAGACAAGCTCTTCGAAACAGGTGTCTCCTTGTCCTCGAGTACGTTTTATCACGAAGAACTTTATTTTTCAAGTACTAATAACTACATCTGAAGAATTCCAATGAAATAAATTTATGTTAAAATCTAATATAGATTACAATTGTCCCAGTTGAGCAAGCAATAGTTGATTGTACTATTAATATGTCTAACTTCGAATATTTTATTACTTTGAAAGGGAAAATCTAGCACGGCCGAACTTCAAATACAATGGCCATTTGCAGTTACTTACAACAGATATTAATGAGTAAAAATATCAAAATTTTAAGCTTATCTCTGTTGATCTGACCTTATTTTTGACTAAAACGTAAACATGACCTACATCAATTTGTTTCACAATTGTCGACTTTTGTACCAAAAAGTAATTTAGCGTATCTCGATAACCATCAGGTTGACCTCATTCTAAACATCACTGCCACCCTCTAAGTACTTTTTAAATTACACTATGACTGATCAATTAGATATTTTGGTTGCCAGTTAGCTGTAAAAATTATTCAAATTCGCAGGTTTTTGAAGTACGAATACTGCTAGAGCGTCCGCCATTTTGTTTTTGGGATTTTCGCGCATGCGCATGCGTTTTTAAGCCGTGTCTTTCACATCCCCATAATACTTTGCGTCTTTGGGGGGTAACCAGAGGGTAAAAACCCACTTATTTTGCTGAAGGCTGATCAGACAATGTTGACAATACCTTGTTTGGTATCCAAAAATAAAATGAAGAAGTAAAAAGCAGAAAAAGATAGAAGCTTGAAGACGTTTAAGGTACTGAATTTTAAACCTTTTTTTACTAAGTCAATACATTTCTGTAAGACCAAAACTCTTCATGATCTGTACACGCAAAAATAACTTGGAATAAACTGATAATCAGTATTGTACAGATAAAAGCAGGTATAGTATCAATTCAATTAAGAAATCTTTCAAATTGGGACAGTTTTTTGATTGATAACCCCCTAAAGACGCAAGGCATTATGGGGATGCGAAAGTAGAGAATGAGCTAATATTGGTAATATATGGCAAGATATGGCACCTGGAGGACTCTGCGTATGAGATTGGTTTATATAATACTGAAGAAAAAATAACAATAATACAAGAAAGACTAATACCATGTCATATTATATGGACTGCAAGTATACCACACTAATACCACAGGCTAACCACTCTAATAAATGAAGGAAACACTAAATGGTGTCTTGTCTTTTTATGCGCGCGCGCTATCGATTTTTTTGTCATCTATCATCTATATATATTGTATAGTAGAAAAACAAAATTGTTACCAAGGGGGGTAGGGGAGATGACAAAAAAATCCTGATACTCCACCGACTCCGAAGGTCGTGGGTTCGAATCCCAGCGAGGTCGGAAATTAATTTTTCCGAATTTAATTCCAAGGGCTTTCGCCCGGAATAACCTCGTTCCCAAGCACTACAACTTACCTATATTATCTTCTCCACCGACTAATCCTGAAATACTTCAGGAACATGCTTTGTTAGAGTGCTCCAGGATTAAGCTCTCTCGTGTGTTCTGGAGTTTAAGCATTGGTAATGTGGTCTATACAGGAATTCTATAAACTCTGTCATGTTGTACGCTATACAATACTAGCACTGATAGATATTTCGAGTTTAAAATGAGTCACACTTTGTTTAGTTGACACATAAATAAATGTGTAGGTGTTCGGAGGTACCACGTTACTCATTGGTAGTGATCTCGATAAAAAGATGTTGTGTATATCACCAGTTACTTCAACTTTAAACGTTTTGTTTTTACAGGCATTAGCTACCTCTACTACTATTGTCACAGCATCATTATAGTTTCTTGTTATTTGGAAAAGACAGTCTCCATGAAGAGTTTTGATTTGTGGTTCTCGACCAAACATGGCAGTTTTTGCTAAAGACTTCATTTCTTGTATGGTTAATACATGAGTAGGATTCGTATATCCATTTTTTGCTTTATTACGATCACAGGCACATAGTTTAATGTTCACCGATTTGTCGACACAATCTTCAAATATATTGTACGTAGACATACGTTCAAATGATTTTAACACAGCCCTTCTTTCCTCGGTAGCTACTTCTACTTCAAAAACCTCTTCTTGTTCAAGACCGTTAGCTTTCACATGAAGATTG
This sequence comes from Actinia tenebrosa, assembly GCF_029948245.1. Lineage (NCBI taxonomy): Eukaryota > Metazoa > Cnidaria > Anthozoa > Actiniaria > Actiniidae > Actinia > Actinia tenebrosa. The sequence continues at coordinate 16,887,250 of NW_028292569.1, forward strand.
AAACGAGTTAAAGCTCCTGATTTAGTATGGATGATGTTGCGGAATGATGTACCGATGTAACGTCGACAGTTGCCATATCCATTGACTTTCTTACCCTCTGCACCTGAAACGAAGAAAATAGGGTCAGACCAAGTCAATGAATGTGTTGTGACCGTGAGTGTAGGTTTGCAAGAGCATCGGTCTGTCAACCGGGATACAGGGGATTTGAACCATCACTCGGGGCCGTATTAAAATAATTGAGAATGTTTCTAGCTTTGTAATTATTTTGGTTTAATGAAAATTGTTTAGGCATCGCGTCTTCTTGGATAAGGACGTTAAATTGGAGGTCTCGTCTCGCCACACTCACACACTAACTATATATTAATCGGGGATGTAAAAGAACAACTGAGGACGCAGGCCACGACCATCCTCAGTGATAGGCCACACTTACATAAATACATACTAATTACTAACTGCCAACCCTAATTTGTATAGCGCATTTTAACATATTTCATATGGAAAGTGCGCTATATAAATGCGCTATCATCATCATAGTTAACGATTTGACGATGGAATATTACGGGTAGTATCAACAACAGGTCCGTCCACATCATAATTAAGTTTATAGAACTGAGAGTGCTATGTCGGATTTACAAGCACGAGGCCGAAAAGATCGAGTTTCTGTATAGCAATTACAGTACAAACTCAAATCCGAAGTCGATTAACATGAGTAGATTAATCACCAGAGAGGCTGCAGATGTAAGGGCCAGTGGACACGGTCTAACTCAAGCAGGGACTGGAGGAATAGTTCCCTTCATAGTTCCCTGTGCAATGGTAGCCGTGCCTTTGCATCGAAGCAATGCAATTTCCTCCATCAACCCTTTCCCCAAATGGCATCAAAGGGAATATAGTAAAAAAAGCGGTGCTACTTCTATGAAAGCTACTATTAATCATCCTCATACTTGTAAACCGCATCGGTAGCGGTTCGGCTTACTATAAATGATAGGAATTAGAGCATTGAGATGTTAGTGAAATGCGCCAATAAGCACTACATTGCATTGCATTGCATTGCATTGCATTACAAAGCAAGTATCACAAGTTACAATAGTTTTTTTTTACCTTCTGAGTATTGATTTTGTATATCGTTATTCAACTTTCCCAAAGCGAACTCTGCTATCCACTGTATCTTAGGTGAATTATCGTCATATTTCTGCTCAGATTCAATACACTGGCATTTTACCAAAGGCATCAATGGAACATCACTACATGTGCGACTCGGTGAAATCTCCGCAAAAACACCTGATTCATCAGGATTCTTTGAGTTACGTCTGTTTTGATCATTAATCGACATGATAGCTCGATGAAAATCCAGTACAGTAACAAGACGATTTTGATTAATCGTAAGAGCGTCCATTATGTTCTTGCCTAATATCTCAGCGACTCTATTTGGTACTATCATGAAGGAAAGTGGGTGGTAACGCTCGTAAATGCCACTTGTTGTTGAGAGAGCAAATGCTGTTCTTCTGTGTCCATGATCTCCGAAAAAGATCGTCCAAGTTAATGGGTCTCTGAAATACAAGGCAATTCTCCGCTACAAAATCGAGTGGGAACCTGGGCACTAGAATGGCCGTGTTAGGCCTGGAGAGAGCTTGGGTAGACGGCCATTTTTAGACTGACTGTCCAACATCTAAACTAACGAAAAATACGAGAGAAAAAGCTGCTTCTAGAATGCCCAAACCTGTCAATTGTTGTGTCCCTGAGTGCTTTAATAACTTCAGAAATTCCACTGGACTTCATTACTACAGGATTCCAAAAGATAGTCGACTCAGAAAGCAATACGTTCGCCTGATTCGAAACCAAACACTGAAACTGAACAGTGACAACACAAGGATTTGCTCCGAGCATTTTGAAGGTGGAAGGAAAAGGAATCAAGAGCAATTGCCCTCAATATCCACTATTACTGATACATTTCATTTTGACAGAATACTGTGAGTGTAAGGAATATTATGATGAAACCATTTTTATTGTTCTGTGGAATTTATGACTTTAAGTACAGTGTTTACGCTCCAACCATTTTAGATTTATTTTTATTTTATTTTATGTACATTCTTATAAAAAAAGGTCAATGAATGATTGTTTCAGAGTATCCACTGTAAAAACTATCATAATAAAAACAAAGTTCAATTCTACTGAAACTGCATATAAATGAATTACAAAAGTAGCAGTTGCAAATGAAAAATTAACAAATGCTTCAGGACAGTTTATTGCTAACAATTTCCAATGGTTTTCAGATAAGTGTCAATAAGTTGTTTAGAAATGGCATCATAGTAAATTAGGGTAATTATCATGAAACTAGATTTAGATTTGTCTTGAAGTTGTTTCCATATTTAAAATTTGTCGTCCCTGTCCATACTTTATACTAGGATACACAATTTCTGGAAGCATGTACTTATCAAAAAATAACTTAAGCTTAGGGAGGACTTCATCCCAAAAAACAGAATTAAACTTAACTCTCTCTATGTACAGTGTGCTATCCAATGAGCCCTTTACAACAAAATCAGTCCATGTCTTGCCTGTTACAAACATCTGATGTTGGACTTGATAATAATATTTGTGCATTGTATTAACTTCAACACAATCATTGATAGAGACACAAATTCTCTTTCGTACTAATGCATCTGTGAGTGTTTCGGACTCATCTACTTGAATGAACTTTATTTCCAGCAAACCGGTCGATTCAGAGTTACCATCATGTTCGGTGACTAAGCCATCGGGACTTGCCCCAAGGAAACCATGTGTTGAACTAACAAAAAGGCCACAATCTTTCACAGCAACACTTAGACCATTTTTTTCTTTCTCTTTTATGTATTCATCGATTATAATTGGCTCTTGTTTAAGACCATCTTCCATTGCTTTTGAGGAATAACCTTTCTTGTAACCCAAAACTTCTTCAACTGCTTTTGTTGGTGAAGTTGATTGTTTTAGTGAGGCACAACAGTAAGCCTTAGAGGCAGTGATCCTGTATTTTCTATGGTGAAACCATTCACTATACTGCGATTGCTTTCTAGTTTGAAGCTCAATGTTGTGTACTTTTTCTTCTGTTATTTGTAGTTTATCAATGACAGCTTCACATCTCTTCTGGATTTCCGATAGAGATACAGGATGGACTTTAATTGGAGAGATCAAGTTGAAATCACTGATTGACTCTTTATCATCTGTAGGTTGACCATTTCTTAATGGATCATCATCATCATTAGGGGGCGGTTTGGAATAATTATGGTCTAAGCTTACAGCATCTTTGATGTTATCTGTTGTATGTCCTTGTAAGATTTGACTAAGACCAATAAGTTTACCAGTCTTGTCTTGAAACTCAATAACTTTAGAGTAAATGTTATAAAGTTTTGTATTCTTGTTAGTGTCAGCGTTGTGGTGACTAGCCGGTCTCACATCATGTCCAGGTGAAATAACTGGATGTCTTGACTTCTTCTCTTTTCCATGTTCATGTTTATGAAACTTAAAATTTGCAATCGGTACAAGATCGACTTTGCGCTTCCTAGGTACATTCCATTTGCATTTTTGAGAAGTACACGCCTCTTCATTTTCTTGCTTCTCCCTGACTTTACAGAACTCCTCTAGGGAGAACAGTGTATGCTGCAACATGGTTACAGCGTCCATCTATGCCAGCTGGGCATCCACAGCATGCTTTCTGCACAAGACCATTACTTCTTACTACTATTTGACATAAATGTGCAGATGATTTCTTCATAGATGGCAATACTTGTGACTTGATAAAGCATCTTGTACCATTTTCACCATTGCATGATTTCACAGTCAAGACATGTCCTGATTTGTAAAAATTAAAGCCTTTGACCAACGGTTTAGCAGTGGATAACTGCTTTTTAGCGCCAACACAAGTAACCATATAAGTCCAAACAGTCTTAAATGTGATATTTGGAAGCCCATCAAGCGATTCAGTAAACCCAGTAGTTGGTAACAACGATGTACAATCAGAAGTATGCTCCTCTAAAATGCCAAGTTCTGCTTTCTTTCGCGCCAGGTGCACGCCACCATCAGGATCTCGTAATTCTTTCTTATCGAGTCCACATTTCATGTAATCCTTGACCCTAAAGATCAATGAAGCAAGATGTAAGCATAAAATATCGATTAAACAACATTTATAATGCGAATAGTTCGTGATTCATCAATTGAAACATTTAAGGACGCCAACAAAGCTTCAACTAACCTTGAAACAAGTTCGACTTTTCTTCCCGTTGTACAAGCACCTCGACAGGTCAACCACCTTTTCAGCTGCACAACACTACATAATTCTGGACTTTTTTGAGGTAGTACAGCCCCTGGAATTTCTGATTCAGTCAGAATATTGCTCAAATTTACATTACTCGTAGTTAAAGACGCCATTTCGTTTATACTTAAGTGAAAGCCGTCTACCCAAGCTCTCTCCAGGCCTAACACGGCCATTCTAGTGCCCAGGGTCCCACTCGATTTTGTAGCGGGGAATGGAAATAGATTGATCTATTTACTAAATCAATGAAAGAATGAGTGATTAAATGAATGAATGAAGGAATTAATGATAGACTGAATGAATGAATGAATAAGCGATAGAATGAATGAATGAATAGATGAAGGAATGAATGAACGCATGAATGGAAGGAAGGATGGATGGATGTCTGGATGCATGCAGGAATGAATAAATGCCAATGAATGAACGCAAGAATGCATCCCCATTTAACCAACGATGGCCTACCTTGCCATCTTGTAAATGAAATCTGCTAGTTCGCCATCAATGTTACTGATTCTTTTACTAGTTTCAGAATGTCCAGTGTTGATATGTAAGTACGAAACAAACGGAGCTGCATTATCTGCAGTCCTTACTCCGCTAGCAAACCTCTCGACGTAACGTAGAAAATATGATCCATAAAATCTACCATTTAAACAAACTTTCTCTGGATCACCAAAAGGATTTGTTTTTCCATATTGTTGAAGAACTTGACAAGAGAAATACGTATTTCCAAAATGGTCGATGTTGTTCTTGCCAGCTTTTTCTTTATACTGCGCCCACCTTTAAAAATAAAAAAGAAATGTCAACACTATCATTATGACAGCACATCACAGCATGCAATACGCATCACCATTCGATTTTTAGGGGGAGGTGGGGGGGTTGGGAATTTTGTCCTAGCAGGATGTTTTATTCTTTGTCCTCAGTTGTGCACGAATTTTCGATTTCCAATTTGCACGATATTTTTTCTTTGGCACTTTTGCATTGCACGAATTTTTTTTGCTATGTGAGGCCTCGTACAAGACAAGACAAGACAAGACAAGACAAGGCAGGGCAGGGCAGGGCAGGGCAAGGCAGGGCAGGGCACGTATAAAAAAACATATTTACATTGGATTGCTGCCAATAAAAATGTAGAATAATTCAATAAATAATATATATTGACTTCTGGTTTATGATATCAGCGATTGTTAATAACTTGTTTCATCTTCGAAGCTAGTAATAAAGTCCAGCATCTCCTCTTACGTACTCTTTTCTTATGTATTATAATATAACTATATCATTACGCGCGCTCTGATTGGCCAAAAACCAATGAACTATTTCCCCATGGGCTGCACGCTCGCGCACGCTGATCTCAACGGACGCTCGCCTTTTTTCTCTAAATTTTCAAACCCGATGGCGTCAATTTCGCGCGCACGAGCGAGATGGGTGATATACCGCGCGCTCTGATTGGCTGAAATGCCTATGAACTATTTGCCCATGGGTCGCACGGTAGATTTTTGGTCATATAATAAATCAGTTAGACGACAAAAAAGCGCTCACCCATGGCGATATAGACGCACTTGAGAAAATATAAAGAACTCTTAACAAGCTAGAATGTCACTCGGCTTCGCCTCGTGCCACTCTTTCGCTTGTTAATCGTTCTTTATATTTTCTCTCGTGCGTCTATATCGCCATGGGCGCGCGCTTTTATGTCGTCTAACTGATAAATCATTTGCAGATAGCTTTTTCTTAATTATTCCCTTCATCATTGAGTCGCTTAAGATGAGAATGGGTAACCCTTTCAAATCTGAATTTTCAGGATGACTATGAATTGCAGTTGAACTAGCAGGGTTCCCCATACCAATATATAATATAATATATATTTGTATTAATAACTATTACTACTAATTAATAAATATTAATAAATACCTTTCTGCAGTAGGTGAGCTAGTGCCACTAATTTGATATCATTTAACAGTGTTCCCCAGGAGTCATACCAGCAGAGATCGTCCTGGAATATTGTCTGGTATCCTTGTTTCTGGAAATGACCATACATGACATCCATTCCAACATTGGGTTGTTCGACTTGCTTCTTGCCATCCGCATCCTTACCTATAAAGAATACGAAGGGAGAATAAGTCCTGGTTCACACGAGAACCACACAATGCCACAAAAACCCATAACGATGTACAGTCAATGTCATTAACCTCGTCCACCAAAAAAAAGACATTTACACATTTAGTTATTTAGACATTTAGACATTTAGACTAAAAGAAATATCACGTGTTTCCTCGAACGTTCTGGCATAAAACAAACGCTGAAATACCATTCTCCATCTTAAATCCTCACTAAATGGTCGGGGCATTGTGGATTTTCAATTCACGAGTTGAATTTTACGTTTAAAGCTCAGGCTAACGCACACGAGGCAAAGAATACATAATAAAACACGCGATATTTCTTTTAGTCTAAATGTGTAAATGTGTAAATGTCTTTTTTTCGGTGGACAACGTTAATGACATTGACTGCATGATCATGCATTGGCAGATACAGGATTTTGCCAAAGAGGGCGTTGTCACATTAAGGTGACGGAATATAATCATTATTGGAGAATAAAATTTCAAGTCTATCGCTCTCATGGGGAAGGGGGTTGCAACCCCCACAACCCTCCCCCTAGATGTGCCCCAGGAAAACACTTAGTGTCGATGCACGCCAAACTATACAAGCTATGATCGACAAAACACCATTCCTATAAAACCAAACCCCACAAGCACCTAATATTAAAATAACAAAAATATATGATGATGAAATATTAAAAACATAAACTAACCCTAAGTCCTTACCTACAAAAAATCCAGAGAAAAAAGTTCTAATATTTTCAAATGTATTAGTACCAACGCTTTGAAAGAATTCAAAGTCCAATGCTGTGGCTGGAATATCTTCACTGTAGACCAAGTCCTTAAAAGCATTTATAGATTTATTCATCATACGATAGAAATGTGCTCGCGAGACTGAATCCAAAACTACTACATTGATGTTGATTTTCCTCTTGTCTTTTGTGTCCTTTTTCTTGAGGAATAACTGTGGTGGAAACACAAGTACTTGAAGAATACTGCCACACTTCATAAAACAGAAAGTATCTCCTTCTTTTAGCGTAGCTTGTACAAATGACCAAACTTTATCAGTGTTAAAAGGTGTAATAGGATTCCATGTTGTTATGTGACCTTCTTTTAGGTCTCTTCTTCCAAGAGAAACAGTCTCACCGCCACACACTTTTGATAAACATTCAAGCTTAGTATCGTTTTTAAACCAGCAAATGTCTTGATATTGCTTTGTTGGGCATGTTTGGGTTTCAATGGGGTCTCTGGGACTCCTAAAATGTTTGTTGATTGTCTCACACGCGCTTTTATCTGGCCTGTACAAGGGAAAAGAATATTTTAGTAAAAATGCGTCAGAAAAACGTACAAAAACATTTTGAAATCACAATGTGTTAAGAGTTTAAACCCTATTGGACTGAATGTTCTATATGGTTTCCATAATAACATTTCAAGGTGTGCTGATGAAAGGCTGCCCTTTTCAGTTTGGATACTACATGCACATTGATTGGTCAAGAGCTGAGTTTAGCAATTAAATAAATAGAGTATTACATGGGCGCGCGGAGATACGAAATTTATCTTCTCGTGTTGAAAAGATCTCTCACGAGTGAGCTGCGCTCACTCGTGAGAGATTTTCAACACGAGAAGATAAATTTCGTATCTCCAAGCGCCCGTGTAATATTCTGTTTATTATATAATTATCCATAAAATCAACTAAGCTTTTTATTATTATAAAAGGTAATAAGCAATAAGTTTTTTATTATTATAAAAGGTAATAAGAAATAAGCTTTTTATTATTATAAAAGGTTTTTATTTATAAACTAATAGCTTAAATACACATGGTGACGATATTTTCACATGTGAAAATATCAGTTTTTCGAAAAGGAGAAATATGGGTATTTTATGGATAATTATATGATAAGTAATATTATCAACTATTTACAACAGGTGATCTTGCCGATTACTATTAACCAATCAGATTGCGAATTGAGCTTCAAGTTAAAAATCAATCCCATGCATCTTTGCACGCTGTCATTTGCAAAAAAATCCAAAATGTCTAATTAATAAGTACAACAAAAACCAATCCAAAACACACATTTTCAAGCAAAATCACATTTATTGGCAAAAAAATATAAAATAAATGCATTAGAATTTCGTTCAAACCTGTCCACAGGAAATGTTTGACACTCAAAGTAGAAATATTCCACAAAATATGCGCCTTCTTCCAATGTGTTTTGCACAAAACCACACAAACAACTTATGATAACTCTGCTAAATTTGGCCAATTCTTCTTAGTTATTCAATTCTCTAAGTGTCCTTTCGAAACATTATTGGATAGCCAAGTGTTAGTAAACGAAACAATTCCTATTGACGTTTATTTAAGGAAATAAAGTACTTGCACCGAAGCGAAAAACAGAGGAAAGGGCGCCCGCGGGGGTATATGGGATTGATTATTAACTTGCAGAGAAAATCATGCATTGCATGCGTTCCGAGATCACCTTGAATGTGACAAATTGAAAAGCAATCCGTATAAATAAACGATGTATCTGCTAAACTAGTCGTAGTACTGTTTCAAAAGGTAGGTCTCAAGAGCGGATTTAAATGATTCTGAAGTCGAGCTCTGTTTTAAGGGTTCCGGCAGTTCATTCCACAGAGTACGTTTTAGTCTTAGTAAACGGTATTGAGAGGAGAGGGCGAGAGGCGCATCCAGGATTTTGTTAAAGAGGGGGTTGTCACATTAAGATAGCAGAATAATATAATTATTGGAGAATGAAATTTCAAGTTTATCGCTCTCATAGGGGTGGTTGCAGCCCCCCACTTCCCTTCCCTGCAGCCCCTGTTACAGACCAATTTTTTTTACTCACGTGTAAGGTTTACATGCACTTGGTAGTTCATTTGTTCCATTCTCTGGAGGTGTTAATTTGGAATAGTGGCATGGATACATATCGGAAAAACCACCTGCAGGATAAAGCACAGATTAGTCAGATAACAGTAGTTCAACATGTGATCTGAGAGTTGTATGAACATAGACAATATTCGAATCAGAAACTCAAAAAGCGATTGAAACATGCTACTTCATGTACTAACGGGTCGCGTGACCTCATCTCCCCTAAATTTCAAAGCTATAGACCAAATTCAAAACTCGCACCGATGTGAGGCTTAAGTTGTGAACAAAGGAATCTGGCGTGATTCGTGACTTTTGAATCACGCCAGATTACTTTGAGTCACGCCAGATCCCTTTGTTCACAACTAACCCTAACCCTAACCCTAAGTATAATGCACGGCTAGTGTGCCTTTCAAACCCCTTATAAAGTTTCTGATTGAAGGAACTCCAGGAAAGATAAATTTTCACAAGAAATGTTACATGTAGAATCACAATTAATGGTACTTACTGTAATTAAATTTTAAAGTATGGGATACAGAATAGAGAAAAGCAATAGCAAACACAAAAGCATTGCACACAAGGAAGAACCTTTTCTGAAACAAAACAGACAAACATAAGTTACTGATCATCACCACCATTTTCATGGTTACATTAAAGACCTTAAGCATGAGGGAGGACGAGAGGGATGACGACGACAAGTTTCAACTTTATTTTTGGATAACAAACATGTGCAATGAGTCATTTTTTGACAAAACGTATACAGTGTCGATGCAAAATTCTGAAGATGCAATCCTTACCTCACAGAAAGACTCGGGGCACATGCACATCAACGAAGTTTATGGCAACTCGTTGTCGTCGTCGACTCTCGTTTTTATGCTTAAGGTCCTTATTATTAAAGGTATGACCAGTTATAATTTATTTACATCATTATGGGAACCTTCTTACTAATCAACATTAAATCAAACTAAAAAAACAAACTAGTCTTTTTACAAGTAATCGTCTAGAAAAACTGATCCAGCGTCTATGTCTTATAAGAAGAATAAATCACTGAAATAAAAAGATTTCTTAGTTATCATAGACTAGCAAAAATTCTGAAAAGAGATTATTTATTAACTGACAGGGCAATTATTCAATACTTCTGCTGGTCATACTTTATAGGAGTTTGGATCTAACCATGTTCATTTTACTTACTAATCTAGTCAGTTGAAACATTTTGCTGTAAATTATGTCACTCTACACAGTCATACAAACAATGTGCTCTTCTTTTCAGTATTAAACCTACAACAAAGAAATATGAAAAATCAGTTTTGTAGAGTAACTGTTATCATAGTTAATGGAGCAGAATGGTTTGGAAACTCCATGGAACAAAGCTATTGTTTTGCGTTTGAGGTTGAACCGTACCATCACGTAATACTCACTCGTGCAATACTGTCCGTGCACAATGAACCAAAGCAAGTATGGCTAAAAATACTGATTTCCTTATTATTTTCATGTATGAACATTTTTGCCACGGTGAAAACTTTTATTCGATGACTACAAACTATGCGGATAAACATTTCCGTGCAGATACAGTTAAAGTGTATATCAGGTCTAGAATTTTTTTACGGTTTTGGCATCTCTAGATGATATGAATAAATATTCCAAAAAAAATTTTTCGATTTCGAATTTTTTTCACCTCGAAATCAGCCTTCAAAGTTAGATTTCTGGCGACGCCCAGTCGTGTTGGCCGTGTTTTGGGAGACGCTAATGGACTGGCACTAGTTTTTCTGTGACGTAAATTCGGTGACACAGTTTAGATCGGCCTTTCGAAGTATTGTAAATATGCCTAGTAGGTGCGTGGTTGGAGGGTGTTCAAATATAACGAAGAAAGGCATAAAACTTCATACGATCCCTTATTTTAATGATGACCGACCAATAGCAAAGGCTAGAAGGAAAAGATGGGTCGATTTTGTGTTGAAAAGACGAGCAAAATGGACGCCTACGGCGACTTCGGCAATATGCTCGGAGCACTTTTCTCCAGAGGACTACAGTCAGCGTTACTCTTTCGGAGAAGACGACAGAAAGCTGGCACACTTAGTAAGGGATGAGACCGGAATTGTGTCATACCCAAAACTTTACCCAGTTCCATCGACTAGTTCAGCTGAAGCCAACAATTCTCAAAGAAATCGCCGAAAGGTAAGTCGTCGATTGATAATAAAAAAATGTCACACATATTGGACTATATGCCCCAACTGTAGCACTATCGTTTGTTTACTATATAGATTTTTCTAATATTATAATCATAGTATTATTCTCATATAAAAGCTATCAAGAAATAAGACATAAATGCATGACTAAATATTTGCATTCTTGCAAAAACTTGAATTGCAATATGCAAAATAAAGAAACAAATGAAATCAAACTAAGATATTCGAATAATAAGAATAATAATTTGTTATAATCATTCTCTTTGTTTTCTTTCCTTCCAAGACAAATACTTGCTGTAAGCCACTTCAACTACAATATCATTAGAGAGACAAAAAAGAAGCCAGATGGATCAGACCAAGTGAGATTTATTTATCCGAAGTTTAAAAATGGGGAGGCTACTGTAAGAGATGTGAGAATAAAACCAGATTATGGTAAGAATTATGGTCAAAAAATACTTGTATACATGTTATTGTTTATCTTTTATCAATAGGGTATGTGGAAGAGATATACATCACTTTTCTCGAAGCATTGCAGAAAGAAGACATGTTAAGAGAGGCACAGAAAGAATTAAAAGAAATGACCCCACCATCAATGAACACGATGCTGGTAAAAGAAAGTAAAACTGTGGCTTTGGAAAAAAAGGAAAAAAGAAAGAGTATGGTTGTAGACAATGTACCACCCACAACACCATGCGAGTAGGATGTTATTTCCCATTGATGTTTCTAAGTTTGAAGAGTGCCATCATCATACCTGTGAAATTTGCTTAGCTGAATAGCACTGAATAGTGCTAACCAAACAAAAGAAAACAAATGAATTTGTGCTAATTATTACTACTATTTAGATTTTGTACTATTTCACTGGTTATACTGACTGCACTCTGTTTCAGTGTTCAAATATCACCAAGTCCTTATTCAGTGCTTTCACTATAGATCTTTCTTCATAATTAGACTGTTGTGTCTAAGTCATGAAGGTTTATTTCTAATATGTTGAATAATCTAACAGTCATAACATAATAGAAGTATAATATAAACTAACAATTTTGTCATCAACTATTCACTTCATGCTAATTTGTGCATTACTTTTATCAGTATCACAGGTACTTGAACAAGAAGCCAAAGCTGCCGAAATGAAGAAAACAAAGAAGATTGGAGAAGGCAGGATAGAGAAATCAATCCCTCATTGCACTCATTGCAAGAATCCCATGAAAGGACACAAGAATGTGAAAGACTGCCCTAAAAACCAGAAAAGCAGTTAATACTCTCTTGCTTTTAGAGTGAAGTTACTAAACCCGTGAAATAGAAATTACTTGTTAAGGTGTAATAGTCAAATAGACACAAAAGAAAACAATGGCATTAGAGTCTCAGTGCTAAGGTGTATTAGTCTACTATCCATTTCACTGGTTTAGTGACTTCACTCTTATATTAATATGTAGAAATGTATCATTTTGTAATACTTTTTACAATTAATTATTTTATAATTTTTTATTATAGTTGTAAGTGCAATACAAAGTGACAAATACAAAACAACCCTCATAAAGGCAATTTGAGTCATTTCTATTAGACCCATGATACAAAGTTGTATAATTAGTGAGGAGAGTCGAAGTAAAACAAAAGAAAACAGTGAATATCTACTACTATGTAGTGCAATTTTTTTCATGCTTCGAGTAAAATCACTCTAATGCAATGTTCTGTTTATAATATAATATGTATCACTCGTTATCTTCGTATCCACAAAAATCGGTGCTAGGAAACTGTTTTCTTATCGAGTGGTATGCACAAGCAGGCAGTGGGATTCTCTTGGATCCTCCTCCTTGATAACCATGAACCAATTGGGTGAATTCCCTGTAAGCTGTTGCACGGAGAAGCCTAAAATATGAAATGATAATTTGTTAGTATATAAACTTATCAAACAAACAAGAATATATTCTTGAAATAAACAACTGTCAGTTACAATTGCTATTTACATCATTATCATGGAAATAAGTAATACTTTAAAACGGCATGGTATGACTTGTAAAGCACGTGAACAGTAAAAGATATAAGAAAATAAGGAAGAAAACATTAGTCATAGTTATCTTACTTGTTCTGGGCCCATGTAATTAAAACTAAGCTTAGAAGAAAAAAAAGGATTTACTCACTCTTCTTCACTGCCAGTTTGTCTATACTTATATCCGTCGATAGTGCGGTACTTGGCACATGATGAACGTAGGGACCAGCGATTTAAACAAACAGGCTCAAACCCTGGATGTAAGGTCACACAAATGGGAGGTACTTCCAATTCTTCGAGCACTTCGGAAGACTTCAGTGACTCGAGACAACCCTCTATTTCGTGACAGCAATTACACTCTTGAGGTTTTTGAAGTAAGTCTTTCTTGCAATGACCGCATCTACACCTAAAAGAGGAAACGTTTAGATTTGCGAGTTAGTAAAAAAATCAAAACGAAACTAAATATTTTGCAAAAAGAGTGAGCTTGTAGCTAGATCTTGATAGTTACGTACCAAGCGCTATTCGGCGTGACGCCATCAAATCTTTCTTGAAGCTTTTCATTTCTCTTCTCGATCTTTGAAATTTCTTCGTTATATTCACTGAGCCAGTCCGCATCAGCAAGTGGTTCTGAAGAATATGGTCCTACCAATTCGTGAGATTCAGACCTGGGGTAGCTATCATCTGACTCGTGTGTTTCAGCATGTTGATGGCATTCGTCCTCTATTTCTCCATCCTCTTCCTCTGAATATATACTTGAAATCTCGCTTTCAGAGCTGCAATCACTCCCGTAATGGTTCGTAGCCATCTTGTGAAATTATATATTGAAATTTATGTTTTTTGAAGGAATGAAAGTCACTAACGGGTCAATGTTTACAATACTTTGTCTACTCGTATCCTTGACAATCGCTTTTCTCGGTTCTCGAATTTACGTCACTAGTTACCAGTCTCCTAAAACACGGCCAACACGACTGGGCGTCGCCAGAAATCTAACTTTGAAGGCTGATTTCGAGGTGAAAAAAATTCGAAATCGAAAAAATTTTTTTGGAATATTTATTTATATCATCTAGAGATGCCAAAACCGTAAAAAAATTCTAGACCTGATATACACTTTAAGTTACCACTGACGATAAGTAAGAAAGCATGAAAAAAGAAGATCTTCACATATGATTAACTAACAAATAATAACTAATAAAATATCTTTAGACGTTTTTTTAGGGAAAGAAACTTCTATATTCCCGAATACTATAAAAAAACGAAGCAGCTTTTCCTTCTCTGTACATGGTCAACGTCATACAACAATGGATAAAGTCGAACAAAAACAGAACAATAGGTTTTCCAACCATTCCGCTCCATTAACTATGCTGTTATATAAGATGACACTGAATTCAAGAAGGCAAGAGAAGCCTTGAAAGCAAAATAGAAAGAACTAAAAAAACAAGGATTTAGCGATAAGCCGAGAGCTACTACAGCCCTGACAGACGAGGAAATAAACATTCTTTGAGTCCAAGCAACACCAGCAGCGTCAAGAAATTTCGACGAGTTATGACCATCGTGTCAGATAGCAGTCAAGAGAACGAGTGAGCAATAAACTTGAGAGTTTCAGTCTTTCATAGACTGTTTTTGAGAGTTTATAAAACTTGAGATTTAATATTCTTCACCGTGGTACTTGTCGTTACACGATTTTCTGTTTGAAAAGTTAGAACTCATGTATTATTGTTACACTGAAACTTTTTCACGTTCAATCCGTGTATTTAAGCAGAGATAACTAGCTAAAAACTAGTGTGAGCTGCGTCGGTGTTTCTAATGAAACAGTAATGATAACAGGGTAAATCTAACACCGTGAAAAGCTGAAAAAATGAAAAAACTTACTGACGTTTCGACGCTAGTCCTTCGTCGGGGTAAAAGAGAGAGAGGTGGTAGAAAGGAGAGCATAGTTATTATTACACCGAACAAGACAAAAGAAACCAATGAGAACGAGGTAAGCAAGGAAACGACTGTAAGTAATAATCAAAATACAAAAGAAAGGGCTAATTAAAAGCAAAGCGTCCATTAATCCCGTTGGGACTAAGAGTGCCCAATAGGTGAATAGGCCTCATGTCTTTGGTCTTGCGATAATCCTTGTTGCCGTTAATCAAAGAAAGACCGAAAACAATGAAGTCAGAAAGAGAATGTGCGTAATAGCAATGTGGTTAGACGTCTATCGACGGACTAACCACGAAAAGATAACTGAATAAATTTTTCTTCACATACTCGAACGAATGGTATTTCTTTTTTCTCGGGCTCCGAAGGATGCCCGAGGTATAGTTTTAGACGACTTATGCGCCTCAGTGGCTGCAGCAGCGTATTTTTTCGCTCTCTTATGAAAATCGTTTTTTTCCCCTTAAATTCGCCGAAATTTCTACGTTAAACTTGCTGTGGTTTATCCTGTATGGTTTTGGAAGCTTGCATTGGCTTAACGGAAAATACATTGCTCTTTACTCTTCTTATTTAATTTTGGGTATTTTAAAATACTCCATTTCGGTGAGGAATCCAACATGCTTTCTTTCTAAAAAAAAATGTAATCGCATAATTTTTAATGGTTTTGGCTCCGCATAATAGCAGCCCGCGACACTTGGAAAAATTTTAGCATCTCACTCGAATAACAACTATTTAAATTTCAATAACTTCTGTACGATTCAACCGAATTCCTAGACAATCATGCAACGGACTATCACTACACCACTTAGCCCAGTGCAAAGGTTTTTAGAATTTTTCCGAGATTTTTTCTTATGTTTTCGATGCCCTCAATTCAAAAGGTTTTTCACTTAAGAGGCAATGTCTGTAAAAATCAAACATAATCGAAAATACGTGGCCAAGTTGAAAAAATCGATTTTTTTCATATTTGGTCCAAAGATGTAGAATATCATCCCAATAAACGTACTGATGTTCATTTTGAATAATTTCACTTTTATTTTGAGAAAATCGTGAAAATCGATTTTGGCCGTCGGTGCCCTCATTTCAGCCTAAATCCGAGGTGAAAATGGTAGGTCTGAGAAAGGCGATCGCGTTTAAAAATGAAGCAAACTAGAGAAGATCTGTTTTTGAAATAAAGTAAAGGAAAGATTAATGATTATTTTAAGCTAAAAAATGAATGGGGAAACGCGTTCTAATAAGCGAACAGGAACGTTTTGTAAACTACATTTTTCGGGTTCTCAAATATTTAAAATTCACCCTTAGTTTGCAAAGCGCACTTTCATGTGCACCGGGTTTTCGGATTTATCTGAAATTCCAGCCATAATACCTTCGAATGTTCAGCAAAATGATATGTAAAATTCAGCTTGGGTTATTCAATGAGCGCTTTATACGAAACTCTCGAATTCAGAGAAATTTGCGTTGTTTGAGCTCGGCATCCGACGAAACCTTTTCGAGGCAGACATAAATATATCCTTAATATATTTTCTTGCTGTTCAGTTCTGACATTTGTTTTGATATTATTATTTGTCGATTGAATATTGAGCAATAAATTGTATTTTTTTGCTCTTTTTCGACATTAGTTTAAAATGCTGTTACTTATTAAAAATTATAATTTGAAACAAGCATGTAAACACACGCGTCGGCACGATCTATATGACACTTATAAACAAGCCCATATAGCTTCAGAGTTCTAAAAAGAGTTACATTTATGTCCAGATTTAGGACATTTAGACTAAAAAACACCGGGAGATCCTACCTAAAAGATAAATTACTTGATTATTGTTCATACCTAGTACTGAATTTCGGCTTCTATAGTTTTTGCTCGTCGTATACTTAGACAGTAATGCTATGTTGGTAATCATAGCAAGGGACGTAGCGAGGGGAGGGGTGAGAGTGGCGATCCAAAAGTTTGACTAAAGAGACTAAAGGCTCGTTACGGCCCTTGCAATGATTACCAACACCCGCTTGACTAGTAAGAACATTAATTTTCTTTTTACTGCTTTCTCATTATTTGGATTTTCATTTATAAAACCGATTATGACAGCAGGAATTTTCAAGAGAATAGATATTCCATTTACGCCATTACTACATTTCATAACTGAACCAGCTAGTATTTTTACGATGAAGTCTGGAGCTGAGGTCCATAAGCAAAATGAAGAGCCGTTAAAATTGATCTTGGGCTTCCTCGAAATGAAATTTATGAATCTAAAGAAAATACTTTGCAAAATTAGACAATTTTCTACTCCTCAGCAAGGAACTGTACGTAAAATGAAGTCACCCGGCCTCTGCTGAAATGCTAGTTGGATTAAAGGTAAATTACGCATTACTGTCTAAGTATTATACGACGAGCAAAAACTATAGAAGCCGAAATTCAGTACTAGGTATGAACAATAATCAAGCAATTTATCTTTTAGGTAGGATCTCCCGGTGTTTTTTAGTCTAAATGTCCTAAATCTGGACATAAATGTAACTCTTTTTAGAACTCTGAAGCTATATGGGCTTGTTTATAAGTGTCATATAGATCGTGCCGACGCGTGTGTTTACATGCTTGTTTCAAATTATAATTTTTAATAAGTAACAGCATTTTAAACTAATGTCGAAAAAGAGCAAAAAAATACAATTTATTGCTCAATATTCAATCGACAAATAATAATATCAAAACAAATGTCAGAACTGAACAGCAAGAAAATATATTAAGGATATATTTATGTCTGCCTCGAAAAGGTTTCGTCGGATGCCGAGCTCAAACAACGCAAATTTCTCTGAATTCGAGAGTTTCGTATAAAGCGCTCATTGAATAACCCAAGCTGAATTTTACATATCATTTTGCTGAACATTCGAAGGTATTATGGCTGGAATTTCAGATAAATCCGAAAACCCGGTGCACATGAAAGTGCGCTTTGCAAACTAAGGGTGAATTTTAAATATTTGAGAACCCGAAAAATGTAGTTTACAAAACGTTCCTGTTCGCTTATTAGAACGCGTTTCCCCATTCATTTTTTAGCTTAAAATAATCATTAATCTTTCCTTTACTTTATTTCAAAAACAGATCTTCTCTAGTTTGCTTCATTTTTAAACGCGATCGCCTTTCTCAGACCTACCATTTTCACCTCGGATTTAGGCTGAAATGAGGGCACCGACGGCCAAAATCGATTTTCACGATTTTCTCAAAATAAAAGTGAAATTATTCAAAATGAACATCAGTACGTTTATTGGGATGGTATTCTACATCTTTGGACCAAATATGAAAAAAATCGATTTTTTCAACTTGGCCGCTAGATGTTTGATTTTTACAGACATAGCCTCTTAACGCCGAATTCAAACTTTAATAGCTCTTCGCCGGATGTTCCATTTTCACTTGTTTTTCCTTCACTACACGCTACAGCGAAAAAAGACCCCAGTGCACGATATTTGCAGGCTATAAACAACTCGAAAATGCTCGAAAAAAGACTCCGAACTTGGTTCGTTCCGCAAATGACATCCGACACTTCAACTCTCGCGAAGTCCACTTCAGACACGCTCGCCTAATTCCAAGTTTAATAACTTCTCTACGGTTCAACTTAAACACCCGAAAATCAATAACCAAACGCTCACTACACCACTTAGCCCAGTGCAAAGGTCTTTAGAATTTTTCCGAGATTTTTTCTTATTTTTTCGATGCCCTCAATTTCAAAGGTTTTTTACTTAACGCCGTTAAGCTCACGATCTGCAACTCGTTGTCATATGATTGTTGAACAAAGAAAGATGGAGTACACGAGAAGAAGCTAAAGTATGCCTTTTCGCATATAAAAGGCACACACTGTTTGCCGTAGACCTACAGAAAGGTGTTACGCATTTTCGAAACAGGTCGATCCGCGAACTCAAAAGGAATCTGAACTCAATTGATTTAATGTAACTCACCTGACGTCGCTGAAAAGTTTTAAGCTTCAGTAAGCACAGAAAAAGGACGAAAAGGCAAGTTTGCGTTAAGGAGAAGACAGATACGAGGTGAAAATGAAATTAAACTTGCTATTTAAGTTTTTTTTTACTGAATGAATGAATGTTATTTATTTACACCACATCCAGATATGCTTATTGCATTTTACAGATAATAATAGAAAAAAAGAAGGTGTTAGGTTACCTTAAGTAATCAAACAACTAATCAAGTCAGGTAGCTTATTCACAAATATTACATTAAAAAGATAAATAACTTGGGTCTATTTTTACACATGCTAATAATACATTTATAATGACAAAAAAGAAGAAAGGCATAATAATTAGGTGAAAATAACAAAAGAAATAATATCATCACTGGCTAATATTGGACTGGAAACGTTTTAGCAAGATTCTTTTGAAATATTTTTTTAGAGGAGCAGGATTTTATTTGTTGAATGTTATCTGAATGTTATCACTGTGATAAATATGTTGTTGAAAGCGGTATTTCCGTACATCAGAGATCGTACTAGTATCACTATAATAGAACAAGAGCTTGTGTCGCTCACACTGTTGATGTCTTTGTTTAATGACTTGATCTTGTCCAACGCCAATAACGTTGAAGTGAATATGATCTTGTGTGGTGAAATTTAATGTTTATTTACTCTCTGTTCAGTTGGTGGCGTTCGCCCTTTTGCTCGTGAAAGAGAACCGAGCTTCCATTACCATTTTCCAAACTGATTCACGGGTTTTATAGCTCTAGAGACTTTTGAAAAAATACAAGAAGTACAAAGAAATTATGCAGACTGCGAATGTAAATTATTTCACCAAAGAATTCGCATGTTTAACCTTGCACGATCTCGAGAAGTATACGAGAAGAAGTAAAATATACCTTCACGCATGAAGGACGAAAAGGCAAGTTTGCGTCAAGGAGAAGACAAATACGAGGTGAAAATGAAATTAAAGAAGTAAAATATGCCTTCTCGCTTATAAAAGGCACACACTGTTTTTCAGTGTTATATTGCTTGTTTTTCTTGTAGGCTGTGCATGTTTTTGGCTCTGTTATGTGGATTCATCACATTGTCCCACTCCTCTCCACATTCCGTCTCCATAGCTACAGTCTTTCCACGGCCCAAACCAGTGGCCTCTTCATAGCTGCAGTTTTTGCTATCCATGATCAGTTTGGTCATTGCTTCGTTCGGTAAGATCAAAGAGTAGTACACACCTCCTTTCAATCCAAGACCCTTCTTCTTACTGAACATTCGCATTACCAATTTCGTGATAATCTCTTTTGTATCGTCACCAAAAATTGCCGTTCCAAAAGTGGCCATTGACAATTGTATCCGTTGAACATATTTAGAGGGCCATTGAAGGAATGCTTGATGCCTTTGGTATTGCTTGGTGGGTTTTCCCCATTTGACTGGCGTTTGCGCTATTTCTCTCAGGTATGCTTCGTATGTTGGAATGAGCTTCTCCACCTCGTCCATTGTTATTTGCAACGGACATAAAATTGTCTCTGGTGCTTTATTAGGCCACATGTTGTGGACAAGATGTTTCAAATTGGACCGGAAGGCATAAATTTTATTTTCAAACTTGTCCCTTGGAAAGAGGCACACTTCCATTGGCTTTGTTTCTTCCTCCTCCTGGTCTGTGGTAACTTTACAAAAGAAAACCCGTGTATGATTTTCCACTATACTACCTTTGATGTTTACAGTGCTACCATGGCCTATGGTCCTTGGCGCGAGGAATGCGTATGTTTCCTCAAACCATTCGTACTTCAATCTCCCTTTCCCTGTGGCTAGGCAGGTCACATTCACCTCATCGTCGATAGCCATTTCTATCTTATTAGGTGGATGAGTGTGTACTTGAAGGTGAGTTTTGTCTTCTTTCTTCATGAACGCCCAGTCGATGCTGCCTCCCAACAGTCCCTTTGTTAGCTCAGTTCTTGCTCTGTAACATTCGAACACGACTTGTTCCGGGCAGCTGTACATTGTCGTCATTATCTTGGCGTACAGTAAACAACATACTCCACAGCTGCTGGCATCTTGCTGTCGGGGAAATTTTGTCTCCCTATGAATTTCAGGTTTTAGTTCCTTTGTTATAATTCTTTGTTCGTTCATGTTCGTGGCAATTTTGAAAAAGGAAGCAAGCCGTAAACAAAACCTTTGATCAGGTTCGGCTTCGCCGTCACCAGGATCGTAAAAGACAACTTCACTCTTATCCCGATCGCAATTGTTTACGATGGTTATCGTCCAATGCCCTTCGCCGATATGTTGCGGGACAATGTACATGTGCGTGTTTTTGACGTCACAATTCTTTAGTCTGCGCATTAGTCTCTCGAATTCCAGTGGACGGTCAGAATGGGGAAGACTGTCTATTTCTTTCAATTTACTGGCAAACAATGTGTCCATCGCTTTCACTTGCAAACCGTCTCCTTTAGCTTCCTTCTCTATGTGCTTTAACACCGCCATAACAATGTTGTCGTTAATCCAGCCAGGTGGGCTTTCGAGTGAATAACTGAAATCTCTTTGCGGGTATTCAAGTGTCTTAAGGTCTTTCCCTCTCAGTAGTACGCCCTCTACATTTGCAAGGACCTCTTCTCTGCCATTTGCGTTATTTGCTTTTTGAAGACGTTCGGATAAAAGCTCTCCCTCTCTTGTTTGCCCAGGATTTAAATTTTTGCTGGTTTCTTCAGTGTCCTTCTCATACAGCAGGAGGTAGCAATTGCGTTCCGCTTCCTCAAGCATTGCCTTTGTGGTTCTTTTGCGCACTGAAAGATCATCCGCAGCATACCAGCTATCGTCGTCCTCTGCTCTCAATACCGATGTGTAGTGTCCACTTCTTGCACTGGTACCATTGTGAAGTACTACTCCTTGCAGTCTGTACTTGTGCCGTTTTGTACCTTCGTTTTCTAGAAGAGAGATAGTGTCATCTATTGTGATTCTGCGGGATATTTTCCTCGTGTTTGTGTCATATCGCTTGATGTTTAACATTAAGACATCGGGGCACAAAGTACAACAGGTTTTGATAATGTGGTCCGTCTCAACGCCACATGTGTCACATTCTATGTGGTGTTCCTCCCTTCCCATTACATCTTCTGCAAAGTATGTATCGAGCATAGCTTGGATGGACTGCCCCACTTGAGCTCCTTCTTGTTTTTCCCCGGTCTCTCTGGGTTGTAATGCAAGTGAAAGAACCATTATAGGTTCATCCTGAATGCATATCTCTTTTCTGCATTCCGTACACTCCTTGAAAATGAAAGTAAAGGCAGTTAACCTTTGAATAGGAGTACAACTGTTTTTTGCATCGGCTTTCATCTCCTCCAGCAAAAACATTATAGCTTCCCCTGCGTCTTGTTGTTGGGCGTTAAATTGGTATTTGCTAGAGAGGGTGCTGTACAAATACACTAATTTTTCCTCCACTTCGCCTCTGTACAGCATAGACTTCAAAAGAGAGGAAATCTGATACCCAATGGTTTGAGGTTCCCTGAAAGATGTTTCGACAATGTCCGCAGCTAGTGAGGAAGCACATATACATTGTAATAGGGAATTGAACCAGCAACTATTCCCCAAATTGGGCAGTGGTAGCGGTTTGTACGCCATGTGTTCGGCAGCGAAATCTGGAAATAGCCTTGTGTTGTCGGCGTTGTGGCCACTCGATGTTGATGACAAGTCGTCACTTTCCCTCTCGGTGTCCAGCATTTCATCTCCTTCAGCTGCATTCTTAACATTTCTGAGCATGTCTTTCGTCTCTCCTTCCTTGCTCTTGTAACCCAAATTACTGCTTTTCTCTTCTAAACCCAATCCCTTTGTCAGTTTTTTGGCACTTGACTTCTCTACTGGGAGGTTTCTTTTCCCTCGGATGGTGTTTTTGGTTCGGCGTTATTTCGATCTCTCTCTTTTCAACTCTATCACTTGTTGTATTCTCTGCCTCGCTAGACTGCTTGCTTTTCCCCTTTGTACTTCTCGTGGTGTCCTCTTTTCTTTTTTGGTTTCTTTCTTTGGCGTCTTCATTCCATCGAGAACGTTCCTTTTTTGTCAGTCTGTTCCACTCTTTGGCTGCGGCGTTTTTGAAACTCACTCGTTTGGGTTTTTTCCTCTCTATCTCTCCTCTCCTGGCTTCTGCAAACACGTGGAAACCATCTATCCTTTTATCAATGGACTTTTCGTCTTCCTGTAAATCCTCGACCAGTACATTTTTCGGGAAGTCTTGCACTGGAGGGTTTTGATACTTGCCCGTAATACGTCTCTTCTTTTTGGTAGGCTTACAACATGTCTCTTTGGCTAATTCGAACTCATCCGAGGTATCTTGATTCTGCATACTTCTTTCCTTTTCCTCGGAACTCTTTTTCTTTCTTTCATCTTTCTGTTTTATAGATTCTTCCCCGAAAGCAACAATACGGTTGTCTAGGTAACCGTATTGCTCTTTCAAGAACTCGTCAACCCTCAGGTGCGATCGTCCTCTGAAATCATGATTCTTAACCATCTTAAAATAATTCTCTATGTGACCCTGTGTTTTTGTCTTCACCTCTCTGAATGTTAAAGCTTTCTCTGGGTGAGTAGGAAGTTTGAAGCGCTTTAAGGAACCCATCAAAAGGGCGTTCCAAAATGGACATGTCTCAAGTGCTTTGTCAATATATTTCAGCAACGCTTCGTTTTGACATTTGTTTGCGGAAGTAGTGAAGTTCATTTGCAATTTTCTGCTCTCTACTGCCAATCTCTTCTTCTCAAAGTGTGCTGCGGAGGGGTTGTCTTTGGTCGTTGCTCGTTCTGAATCTGTGTCTTCGGCTGCGTCGTCCTCCTTCGTTGCTTTTCCAACATCTTCGATTTCTAATTGTTGTTCCTTCCCCAGTTTCTTAATCTTTTCCTGCAGATTCTTGTATGCTCCTTCCACTTCCTGACACGAGTATTCTGAACTCAACAAAAGACAAATGTCTTCATAAGCTTGAGTTAGCTCTTCAAGTGTGCGGGCATTGACAAGTAAGGAGCATGTGTATAGTAAGAACTGCTTGAAATTTCCTTGTACGTTTGCACGTTTGATTGCGTCATAGAAATTCTTCATCATGTGGCTGCAACAAACGTGAGGAATCATCAAATTGAAGTCGTCAATTGTTGCGGTCTTTGTTACAATCCGATAAGCCCTCTTCAGAAATGCTTGTATAGTTTCGGAATTGAAACTCTTAACGGAAGCTAACATTAGAGCATTGGCTCTGTCTGTAATGATTT
Source organism: Actinia tenebrosa (assembly GCF_029948245.1). NCBI lineage: Eukaryota > Metazoa > Cnidaria > Anthozoa > Actiniaria > Actiniidae > Actinia > Actinia tenebrosa. The sequence goes on from NW_028292569.1 coordinate 16,911,745, forward strand.
GTCGCGGAACTGTACGCTTTGACAGCAATTGATGAGAATACTTGAAATGATTCAAAAAACTGCTGATGGTTGGTACGTTGTGTTTGGTTGTGAGCATCTCGGCCACAGGTATGGACGGCGAGCTCGATTTCGGAGAACTGACAACTAGCGCATAGTAAAGAACCCGTTTACCATTCCAGTTTCCTACTACAGTTCCTGTTGCATCTAAGTGTGCTGCTCCTTTTTGACAAATGTCATTCCAGCATCGCACCTGTCTTTCTGTCCACATGTATATTTCCAGATCTTTTGCATGTTCTAGTTTTTGTATGTATCCCTTCACATTTTTCGCTAATGGGTTTCTCTCGCTTTCCTTCAGTTCGGTGTATGCTTGAACCTCCGCCAACGATTTGTGTACGTCGTCATTCATTCGTCTTGCCTTCTTTCTTCCCTCACTCGATATTTTCTGCATCACAGATTTTGTCAGTCCTGCACCATTTCTGTTACCTGAAGCAATTGCTTCCTTTGTCCTTTCAGCAACCTCGTGATGATAAGCGGTTGTTGGTCTGACATCGTTGCTTGCAAAAAAGTCGTACATCTTCTGACGCTCATGACCGTTGATGTGCTGTGCTCTCTTCTCGTGCACTGAGTGTTTGATACGTCCTTTCTGTTGCACTTCCACAATCCCGAGTGAAGCATTTCTTTTGCTCATTGTTAAGAGCACTTCAACGGAACAATCAGTAAACTTGCAAACGGCCCTTGCTCGGAATGCAACATCTTCGCCTTTTTGCTTTCGACTGTTGTCCGAGGCAACATAGTGGTCTTTCATTGCTAATACGCAGTGTGGGTTACATTCTTTTTGCAGATACTGCAAAAAAATGGATGTCCACGTTCGATGTAGCTTATGTGGTTTGGTTGACCTCTTTTTCAAACCTTCCCATAGGTCAATGGGAATAACAAATCTTGTGTGAGGATCAATGTCAGCATTAAAAAACATTCCGCTTGGAAAAGCTGGACAACCTGCCATATGTCTAACAGTTTCCCTTGAAAGGTTTTCCTGTAAAACGGCAAATGCACTAATTAAGAAAGGAATGAAATAGTTCCGTGTTTTTTACGCAGGCTATAATATGCTTCACTACTATACGTCACATGATAGACATTGCTCAGTTTTTACAATTAAAAGAAAAAGTCGAAACCGAAGAACATGCCTTGTTTTTTATATATATTTGAATAGATAATTCGCAGTGTATTAGTAAAATTCACGTACCTTCTCTTTTCCATAAATACTTCCGTCCCCATCCTTCAGCTTACTGTCGTCTTCCAAATTTTCTGGTGAACTCTGTTTTAAAGTTACGTTCTTAATTATAAGATGTTTGCATTAATAAAATCGTTTTCAATTTTTTTTCACTTACTCTCGGTAGTTCGTTCGTTTTCTTTTTGTCATCACTTTCTGATGATTCCTGTGAACAGAGAAAACCAAATAAATAATTTGTCATCCTCATTAAAATTGTAGTAACAAGATCGTGACATAAGACATCGTGATATCAAACATGTTAAAGCAAGCCCCACCTCTCTAGACTCAAGTTGCGTGCCACCATCCAAGGACTCTAAATCACTCCAGCTTGTTATAGGTTGAAAGTTATCCTATTGTAATGAAGTGTTCTATGTATCAATGACACAGCTAAGATTGAATCTATTGTGCATTTCACTGAAACATTTCATGAAATTACACTCACCTGGTTTTGCAAAATACTTTCATCATCATTTCCTTGGGTTGTTCTGCTTGCGGACTATAATCACATCACAAAAGTTGAAAGATAGATATGGGTATTGAAACACAATACAAAAAACAACACAACATCAACACTTGAAGTGTGCAACATAATAGCACTAAATACTACCAAAGCATGCTAATTCTATTGCTTAATTATACAGCTTCTCATTAATCCCATATAGGTAACTGTTCAATTACTTTCTTAATTGGACAGGTCTTGTTGATATGGGATTAATTAGGCAGCTATATCATTAATAGGTAATGGGATTTCATGCTCCCCAAACAAGAAATAATTAGACTCGAAAAATTCCTCTGACTGCCAAATTGGACTCGGCCTACGGCCTCATCCAATTTTGGAAGTTCTCGGAATTTTTCTCGTCCAATTATTTCTTAATTGGGCAGCATGGAGTCCTATTACATATACTAATTAGCCCTATTTAGTGCTAAATAGTGCAAAATATTGCACACTTTTAGTGTTTGTACTCTACCAAATGGTAATAATTAAAACATAGAAAACAAAGGATTCTGTATATAGTGCTAATTCGAGTTATTGGTCATGGGTTTGGCACCAGCACTCGATCGAATAGATATTACATACTACTGCATATTACTACATATAATAGAGAAATCAAGATATTGAGAGAGGGAGAATCTGGTTCTTTTCAATCAATATAATTTATGTTTGTGGAGAGCTACCTTACCTTGACAATGCACTCGGCCTCCTCCGTACCTGAAGATGCGTTGACTTCTATGCCACACTGAACATACACAAATTTTCATATTAAAGTATATTTAAAATAGAGAAATTTATGAACTGAACCCAGGCTCTGTTTAAAAAAGGAAAACGGACAAACAATCAAAAACAAAGCCACTATTAATCCATTTACTAGCATTCATCAGACTTGAATAGCTGTGGGGGTATTATTAAAAGCATGATGAAAGAGTTTCGTTTGCATTTCTGGGTTCTCATGTTTACGGTACAGCTGTAAGACTCAAGCATACATAGCAAGAGAAAATGAACTAAGTAGTTCATGTTCTCTTGTACATAGTCTTAGGCGAAACGGTCCCTGTTATTACTTTGCACAATCAATGTACAGCATGTGTATTTTTCTGGTTGTGTTTAAAGCTCGGCATTGTTTCAAATTAGAAATTCTCTTTCAAATAATATTATTTTCGAAATCTTCATATGACCTTTAAAACGATATATAGCATTAGGGCGGGGTTTTGTTGAACGTGTTGCGTAGAGAGAGTTTAAGAGAAACATACCCCTGAAGGTCTCCGATAACCTTAAGCAAACGACCTCGACAAAAATAAAAATTACGAAACATGACAAAACACACAAGAAAGGTCCTGACTAACACAAACCTTTTTCAGCACATCTTCGCAAAGAGGACAAACATACGAATTCCCATTTGGACAGTTGGAGTATCCCCGCAGCTGCTGACCTTTAAAATTCAGCCCAACGCACAAAGGATGGTAGAATATAAGACAATTTTGGCATTGGACATCACAAATGATGTATTCCCCTTTCTCCTCTTCACCACACAGGCAAAAGTGCTGGTAAAATAGGGAATATATTTTTATGTTTAATAATATGTACATTAAGTTGTGAAATGGTAGTTTACAGATCAAACCCCCATACCAATCGTTAGATTAAAACTAAAAAGACAGGATAGTACAATAACCCGGTCACACAGTGAAAAAAGATTAAAGCTGTAGACGGGTGGTTTCGCACAGAATATCTGGCCGGCGCATGTAATAAATTAATTAAGGTCTTGGGTGACGTAATTTTTGGTTGGGGGAGGGGGAGGTGAGATTGGATCCTAACTATGAAGTATTCATTGGCTTCAAAAATTATTAAGAACCGAATGTTACTTCTTTTTCTTCACTTAACACGAGGGTCCTGAAGGGGTAAAATGGGATTTGCCTTTTTCAGCAGCTGGGAAATGGGATTTCATGCACTGGGAATGGGATTCATGAAACCAAGACAATAGAAAAATGGGAATGGGATTTAGATTTGAGCAACTCAGGCTGGGATTGTTAGATTTGAACTGACATTTGCAAAAAAACGTGTTTCCTGCGGGAAAATGGGATTAGGACTCCCCTCCCCCCCTCCTTCCATCCCCCCTCCCCACCGGCATTCAGGACCCTATAACACGGGTCTCTGTTCGGTTTTGGAAACATTGACAACATATAAAGTTAAACGATGTATTAAAAATTGAACGCTTAGATAATTCCACGCCAATGTACCGATGGCTATAATAGACTAACATTTGGTGCCTTTATCTAAACGAAAAATGACAAAAGAACTATCTGGATAGCATTAACAGAATGCTGCTATCATAATGTCATTAAACGAAGACAAAAAAACAAAAACGAAAAACAATGCATCCGCGAAACGCATGAAAGCCAACTCGTTTAGAGACCAGAAGTATTGAATAAAGCCAGTCTAGTGAAAGTAAAAAGAAGTTTGACTCTGTTTGAGTTGCAGAGTACATTGATATGTGACATATTTGGATACGTATTTACTGAACATAACAACTCGTGTATATTTACCTCTTTTGGATCCCTTTCTCTTTTTCTTGAGTCATTCACTGGAGTATATACTAGCGCAGTCTCCCCTGCGCTTGTAGATGAAATGCCACAGCAACCGTCGTCACTTCTCAACTATTAATGAAACAGAAACTCTGATATTAATACGATGATACCAGTTATCATAAATAGTATTTCACTTTCTGTTTCTGACCTCGTGTTTTGTTCTCCTCAAGAATCTGTCAATAATGTAATCTTTAAGTCTTCTGGGAGTCTGATCAAATACCAAAGTGGAGTTAACTTCAAAATATGTCCTCAAATTAAAAATACTGAATATAATACATTGTCAACAGTAAAGAAAGAAGAAAAAAAAAGAAGGAAGGAAGGAAAGAAACATATAAAAGAATAAGAAGAAAGTTAAAAGACAAAACAAATGAAAAAAGATTATGATAGTTGCATTTGTTTTGCATGCAGTTTACCTTAACAGCTTTCCTCAATACGTGCCGCGTCGGATTCTTTTTTTTTCAACAAAGGGGTAGCATCCTCAGCGATCTTTTAGCAAGGACAAAAATAACGAAAGTCATGCAGCCTCAAAATTTATAGATAATAGCCTTGAGCCTTCAATTATTGTTACTTACTTCTCTGTTGTGCTTGAAATCTTCTTGTGATTCCTTTACTTCCACAGAGTTTGAAACGTGAACAACACCATTGACAGATTTTACAGCAAAATGAGACGGAATGTTGTCGTCCGGCAAAAGGTTGTGACTGCCATCGCACTCGTAATTGGAGTCTGATATACGTTCGGAATCGGAAGAAGTACTGATTGTAGAGTATTCGTCGGTGAGAAAGCTAGAGGAGTATTTGCTCGAAACAATTTCGCTGTCACTTCTATTTTTGGTTATTTGGCACTCGTTTTCTTTGTGGTATGTATCCTTGCTTGTAAAGCATTTTTGGTCAGATGATACACTTCGGGATTCCTCAACCTCGGAAAAAAGCGATTTGGAGTATATAAGGCATCATTTTTTTTTATAATTTTTTTTGAAAAATTTGCAGCAATATTTGATTACCTTACTCTTGAAATGAATGGTTGTTATCCTTACCGGGATATCAAGGTTTCTCAAATGACGGTGCCAACAGTCGTAAACTGCTCGGGTTTCCCCTTCTGATACATTTTCAGGACCATAGACGAACTCAGCTAGCTTCCAGAATTTACCATTACGTTTTCTCGAGTCGCCTTTTGCGGGCCGTAAGTCAGGATTGTTCCTTACTATCTGAACAATTCTCTGTACATCAAGCGATCTTTTTTTCCGTTTCTGAAAAAAGGAAAGTAGCAGTTTTTTTACAGTTCGTTTGGAATGAAACTGTTCTGGTGTTTAACCTTAGAATAGGGAAATAGATATATATTTATGTTGCTGTGTAGTCAGCCTAACCAACTTATTGCACTTACCTTAACGCGGGACATCTTTGCTTGAATCGAGCATGAATGGCATCGCTGATATTCCTTTCAAGTGAAATACTTACTGCTCATTCTGCAGTGGTAGGAGCAGCAAGCCGATCTTAGGTATGCAATAGTTGCCAAAAGATAGTAAGAACTATAGAGTAGCTTGACAGTGATTTCTGTGCGGGTCAAGTGCGAATGATGCTATGTTCTCATTGCCCTACTAGATATAAACTAACCCCAGAGTTAGGATTCGAGTTAGGATTCGAGTTAGGATTCGAGTTAGGATTCGAGTTAGGATTCGAGTTAGGATTCGAGTTAGGATTCGAGTTGGGATTCGAGTTAGGATTCGAGTTGGGATTCGAGTTAGGATTCGAGTTAAGATTCGAGTTAGGATTCGAATATTGGAACAAATATCATTGGATAAATTCTTGGTTATTGCCAATAATTTGTTTAGAATCACCATGCAGTTCTTTTGACTAAAACATTCACAACATACAGCAGTTTGTTGTATACGTAATACATATTGAAATCATTCCATGCACTTGTGGGCTACTCGAATTATACAAACCCCAACAAATTATAATTTTAGGTCAAATTCCTATTATATCATCCATCTTAGATTTACTTGTACGTAGTAATGCTGTGAATTATTTACTTCAATTTGTTTTTAAACAAAGCTGAAAAAATATTTTCCCCAGCTTTAAAGGGTCAATAATTTGTGTTAGATTCCAAAACGCGAAACATTTACTATTGTAGTCAGATATCGATGACGGTAGTCATTGCAGCAGTGATATTTTAACATGTGACGGATATGATATCTTCACTGTGCAGAATGTACGTTTTAAACATTAAAGAAGTAGTCCTTTTTAACTCGTAGAAACGAGTTATTGTGAGGGGTCTGAATGTCACTCATACACTCAATATGGCGTTGCAGATCGATATTTAATGGTATGTACATCTTGAGTTGAGCATCTGCCGAACCCTATACGAATTGTCATGAAAGCGAAAGCTAGCTCATCTACGGCATAAGGTCAATTAAATCCGCTATATTTTATAGTCATTTATTTAATAAAATCTCTGGGCTCAGTGCATAAGTATCCACGAGATGGCCATATGGTGCGTTTGATCGTTCGTCGCTTCGCTCACTCGTGAAAATCCTTTCAACACTCGAATATAAAATTTGTATCTTCGCGCGCCGCCCATGTAACTCCTCTATGTATCCTCTATATATCCTCTATATATCCTATAAATTCATGGGCGATTAGTGAATAAATAAGTAAGAAATATGAATGAATGGTTGCATGAATGAATGAATAAACGAACATAATCAATTCAATCATATTGAATAAACAAGATCATAAATATATTTACATTATTTATACATCATTATCGTTTACAGAAAACACGGAGTATAACGCAATTATAACATCGCCCATTCAACGAGAGAGTTCAGTTGTTGAACTCTACACTAAAGAACTGCATGCTTGAGGCTAAACGAATATCCAAATTGATAATCCAGACGTGTCTAATAAAATTTGCAATATTTAATGGTGTCAGTTATTTTATTATACCTCGTACTCTAGTTGAGGCTAGTTGATGAGCCGGTGAGCGACAACGTTGAACCAAAAGAAACACAACAAGATACAATATAGCTGTAGGTGCTATTAAAGCACAGTGTCCATAACGCACGAACAAAGCAAAATCAAATTGGGGGGAAAATAGTAAGAGGGTTGTCTGGTATACTACCTTTTCATCATTACTGGTATACTATACTTTGTTTCCGGTGCCAACGAAACATGTGACCAAACGGCGGCATCGGAACAGCACGTGTTTGGTGTTTGGTGCTTAACGTGACTAAGGTCAGCTTTACCCTATTAAGCGACCACCATTTATGAAGCGGCTACTATCAAAAGTCCAAAAGTATTTGCCACTAAATTACTGTAGTGATACGGTACCTCTGTTAAGCGGTCGCGGCCACCTTGAGACTGTCCCAGCGTTTGAGCAGCGTTTGTTTTATATCATGACTATCAAATGATTATCGGTTATCATTTTTAAATGCAAAAAAGAAGCGTTAATAGTAAGTACAGAGATTTCAGGAAACGTTTTATAATTGTTATTAATTCATGCTCAGCCCCATTTATCGGCCTCTTATTTAATTTACTTTTCCGAATCCTAACTCGAATCCTAACTCGGAAGATAGATACCCTCGCCCTACTATACATATAGTTGAAAATGCTTAATTAGTAGCTTATCGCTTCTTAAAGATATGACTGTGTTTTCACTAGGACAATTTAAACTAGCTTAAATACGACACCGGAAATAAGGCAAAATTAAACTACCTAGCAAGATGGTTTAAATTGTCCTACCAAATAAATGGGCCAATCACAGTTTTATTCTTGAAAGGTGGGCGTCGCATTTAAAAAACACCTTCAGGAATTTTACGCAAGCTAACTAATCAGGGTTTGGATAGATGCCTATTATCGTGTAACTTCCTGCCCCCATCCTGGCACGCCTATAGATAACGTGATGACAAGTAACAAGGTGCAGATAAGCTTGCTGCAATTAGAAATGAAAAAAACTTTTATTTTATTTTAATTTAATCGTTAAAAGAAAACACTTGTTCTGAATCTTGTGTAAGATGGTACCCTCGACATAGTATTATCCGACCCTCGACTTAGTACCCTCGACCTCGACATAATACTCGACCCTAGACACTTGACCAAAAGACAAACTCATGTAAGATCCGTGTAAATGTTGACAAGAAAATTGACTGGATATCGACCACACACAGTCATTCTTTTGACGAAGTCATAATCCTACTTCTCAGTGCTGTGTTCTATCAACATATTTATTCCAAAAGAGGTGGTTTATTTTGCGGGTTCATTGTGTTCATTGTTCTATTACTGCCATACAAAGTTTCATTTATAGAGAAAAAACAGCAATATTCTTTAGAGAAGAAAAATCGTGGTTCATTATGATTGGTTAATGTTGACACTTTTGTTCGTTGATGATGAAAAGGCAATGGAAAATAACGAAAGTTTGAATTCGGCGTTAAGTGAAAAACCTTTGAAATTGAGGGCATCGAAAACATAAGAAAAAATCTCGGAAAAATTCTAAAAACCTTTGCACTGGGCTAAGTGGTGTAGTGATAGTCCGTTGCATGATTGTCTAGGAATTCGGTTGAATCGTACAGAAGTTATTGAAATTTAAGAAGGCGTCTCTGTAACAGCGTGCCACTCGATCTGGGCTCGAAAAATAGATTTCTTTTATATTCCTACCATCAAAAGTACTATCTATCCTCACTACAAAATTGCAGTTAGAATTGTTCTAAATTCTTTTTTCCACCCGCTATGCGAATTTTTGTCCATCGACCCCAAATCAGTGAAAGACGCCGATTTTCGAGGTCGGCCGAGGGCTACTTTCAAAGTCTGTTTTCTCGGGTTTTTCTGCACATAAAAGCTAATTTTTCTATCCAGAACTTAAGCCTAGTGTAACTTCTGCATAAAAACAGTAATAGTTTTTTTTGGAATGCGCGAATTCTGAAAAATAATCCTAACTGATCGAGACTACTGAAAGCGTGACGTGGAAAGCTAAGATTATGAGACCTCGAATATTGCAAATTTCTCATTTGTGGCACCTAGCCCAGCCCTAAAATACCATTCAACCTTGAGATAAGAAGCTATTTTATAGATGTGTGCAATAAAATTTGCGACACATTGCGTTTCTACGAAATAAGTTAAGTTTCAAATTGTTCTATTTTCAGTTATTTCCTTGCGTGACACGACAGGCCGTTGGGTCTGTGACGGCTACTTCTTTGCTCATTATCCTCAATACCATTACCTAAAATATAATATGATGAATTAAACCTTAACTTTACAATATTTGTTCCAATATAAAAGATTTCAATGATCTACGGCTTCATTTAATAGTGTTTCTATAAGCTGTTTTGAAATTTCACCGCACAGTAATTCTTTTTACTCGAATATCTCGAGGTCGGGAGGTCAATCGCTATTTGTTTATTTAATTGTGGTAAATTTAGTAAAGAAATCCTCGCTTAGTAATATATCTCGAAACATACTAAAGAGATCCAAAACTGAGAACTGTTCTTGCCTGTAGAGCTGAATATTTCTAGTTTTTTTAGTTGAAGGTAACATATTATTCATATCATTGTAAGTGAAGGATGTACTTGCCCGCGTTAGCAGCGTTATTCACTGTGTTATTGATCAACTCTATACTTATATTAGTAGTACTTGGAATACTGAATCTATGTCTTTGTACTGAATACTAGTGAGTTAGACTAGGACGTCTAAATTGAAGACTCTTGCAAAAAAATAAAATAAAATAAAACAAAATAACAATGCATAATAATTTTTTTTAAATATACATCTTTAATATAATACAAATAACCATACGAAAACAAATACGAATATATATCTAAGAGCAAAATTATCAGAGAGAAATGAAACTATATACGATGGGCTCCGCCGAGAACCAGACGAAGCTTCTTATACAGTATATCACTTCTTCAAGAGACACCTTCAACACTTAGCATGGGCTGGGCTCTAAAACCAAGAGCCGGAGCTGCTCTACAGAAAATGTGCGGTCGTATTTGACAGAAAGTTTGATCTGGGTGAGAGGACTGGTAGAAAAGCAGACCCTGAACAAGTTGCCGCGGAAATGCGGTGCGCGAGAAATGAGAACAATGAAAGGCGCTTTGAAAGAGAAGAATCGGGCTATCGAAGACCCAGATTGACCAGATTGCAGGATTCTTTTCACGTCTTTCCACTTCGCGAAAAAATCCACAGTACGAGATATTACCGTGACCAGTCCTCAACAAAATGTACGAGCTTTGGTAGACGAGGAAGACATTCAGGATGTAATACGAGAGTCAGAACGTAAATCTGTTACAAGAATTTGAGGATAGCATTGGCCTGCAACACCCCATTATGCACTAGTCAATTGAAACCCCCACCCCCCGACCCCCGCGAAAGAATAATAATAAGAACCTATAAGGCTACAATTTTAAGAAAGGTTCTTATCAGTGGAGTTCAGTGTAAAAGTGTAAAGGTAGAAACTGCTATAAATTTGTTTGAGCATGTGTTTTGTGTAGAACATACTGCTCTGCACTAGGCTACGGGCTGTCTGTGCTTGGAATCACAACGCCTTCTTTGGTATTTTTCAAGATGGCCGACCTCTTGTTTCCAGGCCCTTACATATTCAAACGAGCGTTAAATTCCCCGCTCGATTCCCCGCTGAGAAAACCATTCGCTAAATCCCCGAACCCCGGGTGCAATCATGCTCTTAAAAGCACATCAAAAACGCGTCACGTCCCCGTTCAGTGCCCCGCTAGCCGCGGGGGTTTCAATTGACTAGTGCATTATGACACGTACAATCTATGCGACTACTATATCAAAGAAACAAGATCTCAGCCTTCAATGGCGGAAGCTGAGCATTAGAGAGTTTTAGATTGACTTTTTTTTCTCCCCGCAAACGGCAAACGTGACCACGTTTTCATAGTTTCCCTGTATTTTGCTTTACCTTTTGCAAACCTTATCACCAGGCGCAAATATTCTTTTGATGATCGATGATAATGATAATGATAATGATAATGAAATGATAATGATAATGATGATTTATTAAATTTTATTATGAAATAATTGGGATACTACGCGCGCTATGATTGGTCGAAAACCATGTTTGATGAGAGTATCAAAACACGCTATCGTCATTTCGCGCGCGCGAGTATTGCAACTGTCAGATTTTAATTTATCGCGCGCTCATTGGTCAGTTTGAATAAGACGGCAGGTAGGGAGAATTTACTTAAATTTTGCCTTTTTTCGATCTTTTCGCGAGTTTGTTATTTTATAAATCAAATCGAAAACAGTTTTCTGTGTTTGATACTCTGATCAAGACACTTTGGATGTTGGGAGAACACTCGAGAAGCTGGAAACCACTCCCCTACGCGTCGTGGTTTCCTACGCTCCTCACGTGTTCTCTCAACATCCTGCGTGTTTTGATCAGAGTATCAAACACGGAAAACTGTTTTTGATCTGTTAAATAATACTAACAATAATGATAATTATAATAATAATGATAATGATAATGATAATAATAATAATAATAAAAATAAAAATAAAAAAAATAATAATAATACAACAAAACAACAATTAAAAAAAGGCCGTCCAATAAAAACATCAATAAGAACAATCTACCTAAGATTTCAGGAATATCAACCATCACAGATTTTGAAAGAATGCTTTTGACGCAACCATAATAGCTTGGCTTCAAAGTAGTTGAACTTACTCGGGTAGAGTGAGAGCTGAATGTTTCTCTAAGAGAAATGAGCAATACATTGATTGCTTGATTGAATAATGGTAATTATAATGATAATAATAATAATGGTTTATTTGAAGCATATCTACAGAGTAGCTCTATATCTTCAAAATTATTGGAGGAGCCAGTACCCGCAACCTCCACTTCCGAACTGCCGCCCCTGTATGATCATAATTTTCACAATCACTCGTTCTGTGGTTATAAATGAATTCATACGTTTGTTTACACCTGTTGCAAAAATCGTCGTTTCAGCCGAAGAACAGTCAAGACTGCAAAGTATTTTTTCGAAAAAATGATAGTATATGGAGTTCGAAAATATCGGAAGGACGAAACACCTTTTCACAATAAAAAATGATGGATAATTTATAAAGGAAATAAACGTTGAGAATGTTAAATGACTAGTGACAAAGATATCAATGATATATTACCTACAACTTAAAAAAAACTAGAAATATTCAGCTCTACAAACAAGAACAGTTCTCAGTTTTGGATCTTTTTAGTATGTTTCGAGATATATTACTAAGCGAGGATTTCTTTACTAAATTTACCACAATTAAATAAACAAATAGCGATTGACCTCCCGACCTCGAGATATTCGAGTAAAAAGAATTACTGTGCGGTGAAATTTCAAAACAGCTTATAGAAACACTATTAAATGAAGCCGTAGATCATTGAAATCTTTTATATTGGAACAAATATTGTAAAGTTAAGGTTTAATTCATCATATTATATTTTAGGTAATGGTATTGAGGATAATGAGCAAAGAAGTAGCCGTCACAGACCCAACGGCCTGTCGTGTCACGCAAGGAAATAACTGAAAATAGAACAATTTGAAACTTAACTTATTTCGTAGAAACGCAATGTGTCGCAAATTTTATTGCACACATCTATAAAATAGCTTCTTATCTCAAGGTTGAATGGTATTTTAGGGCTGGGCTAGGTGCCACAAATGAGAAATTTGCAATATTCGAGGTCTCATAATCTTAGCTTTCCACGTCACGCTTTCAGTAGTCTCGATCAGTTAGGATTATTTTTCAGAATTCGCGCATTCCAAAAAAAACTATTACTGTTTTTATGCAGAAGTTACACTAGGCTTAAGTTCTGGATAGAAAAATTAGCTTTTATGTGCAGAAAAACCCGAGAAAACAGACTTTGAAAGTAGCCCTCGGCCGACCTCGAAAATCGGCGTCTTTCACTGATTTGGGGTCGATGGACAAAAATTCGCATAGCGGGTGGAAAAAAGAATTTAGAACAATTCTAACTGCAATTTTGTAGTGAGGATAGATAGTACTTTTGATGGTAGGAATATAAAAGAAATCTATTTTTCGAGCCCAGATCGAGTGGCACGCTGTTACAGAGACGCCCTCTTAAATAGTTGTTATTCGAGTGAGATGCTAAAATTTTTCCAAGTGTCGCGGGCTGCTATTATGCGGAGCCAAAACCATTAAAAATTATGCGATTACATTTTTTTTAGAAAGAAAGCATGTTGGATTCCTCACCGAAATGGAGTATTTTAAAATCAATACATAAATCAGGAGAATTTTGGTAGCACTTATTAATATCTAACTTGACCTCTGCGAATGTCCGCCTGAATGTCCGGCTAACTTCAGCGTCATGACTTCGAGGGTTTGGATTCGCTTCTACGCAGCTACGAATTGACAAGATTTTTACATCAGTATGTTCGTGGTCTAGGGATTCTTAAACCGTTCCGTGGATGCCGTGGTGGAAAAGCAAAGAAATTACATGTGGATACAAGCAAATTAAATATTCAAGTTAACACCTCGGCAAGTCCATTGATAACTAAATCAGCCACTGGTGATAACTAGTAGAGGACTAGCGTGGACTGCGTCGGTGTTTCTGAATAAAACAGCAAGAACTTGTAGAAAATAAAGTGACCAATGAGAAATAAGCATATGAAGAAATTAAAGAAAACAAAAACGCCTTAGTATTTATACACCCCTTCTCATCTTTTCTTTGCACTTACTCCGACGAAGGACTAACGTCCGAAACGTCAGTTTCACAAAGCTTTTTACGGGGATTCAATTTATCCACAAGTTCCTCTGTACAAAAATATAAACATCACGCCTCTGCTCCACTAATTCTGCTAAACTTTAGTTCCTGGAATTCGAGATCTATACGTAATAAATCTGCTATTTTTCAAGATTATATTTGTGACAGGAGAATCGATCTTGCTGCACTTACCGAGACCTGGCTAACTACTGATGATGCAACGGTTAGAGTTGAATGTACTCCTTCCAGTTATATAAGATGGTGGACTGCCAGCGTAAGTCCAGTCGTTGTGGTGGTGGTACTGCTTTGGTTTATCGTTCTGAATTATCGATCATACAGATTGGCGCTGGAGAAAAGCCTTGATTTGAGTTTACTGCCGAGTTTACTGTCTCAAGCGATAATTCTAAAGTTAGACTTCTTATTGTGTACCGCCCATCATACTCGGAGAAACATTCTGTCTCGATAAGCCAGTTCAAGGGCACTAGGACACCGAATGTGGTTGGATTTTTATAGTTTTTTTTCCTTTCGATTATTTGAATTAATTCAACGTTATACTTGTTTGACTTATCTTGTGTCCGTGTTCCTTCGTTCGCTGTTGTAATCTAGACGTTTTCATTCCAAAGGTCAAACGGTTTGAATAGCCTATGAGCGTTACTTCTTTAACGGTCGTTCCGTACTTGACTCTGTTTGTACTATTACCAACAACAACGCGACCGCGCGATGCTCCTTACGTCAGTAATATTGAACCGTCCAGAGTTAATATGGTTAATCAAATTCACCTTAAGTTCCATATAGACAAAGCTTGCACAAGCTTGTAATTTGTTAGTTTTTCCTCTGAAGTGAACTAAGTTGATGCCTGCACCCTGTCATTAAGGTAATGATAAATGTAATTTTATAAGTATTAATCTTTTCCAGGCTTCTAAGGGAGCGGTCATTAATTATTGGGGGGGGGGGGGGGGGGGGGGGGGGGGGGGAGGGCCGGTAAATTTATGGGGAGGGCTAGGATTTTTTGGGCCCTCCATTAGGGAGGGCCAAAAATTTTTGGGCGCATGCTAGAGGGAGGGTCGCAATTTTCTGGGTCCCCATATAATCCACAAAAACCTACTTCAAGCCAAAACATACTTCATTTATAATTATATAATAAACAGAATATTACATGGGCGCTTGGAGATACGCAATTTATCTTCTCGTGTTGAAAATCTCTCACTCGTTCGCTGCGCTCACTTGTGAGAGATCTTTTCAACACTCGAAGATAAATGTCGTATCTCCGCGCGCCCATGTAATATCCTCTATTTATTATTATTATCATTATAAATTGCTCTCATCATCAATGCTGACATCATCACCATCATCGTCGTCGTCATCATCAACATCATCATCATCACTATCATCATTATTATCATCATAATTATCATAATCTAACCCTTGCTCTTCATCATCATTATCTACATAGTTTTTTCCACATTTATATCTTGATTCAACAGCATGCGTAAATGTTGTTTTGCTCTTTCATCCAGGTGAGGTGATGATTTAGATATGAGGGCTACTGCCCATGTTCTCTCTCTTTTACCAAGTTTCATGATAATTGGATCCTGCAAATCTTGATGAGTACAAACATCGTCTCCTTGAACTGATGGGGCTATATTTGCACAGTTCTAGCATTTTTTCTAGCTGTGTTCCATTTTTTTTCGTTTTTCGATTGTTCTGTTTTTGTGCTCGCGATTTTCTCTTCATTGCGGAGAAGTTGAAACGAAATGCCGATGTGCAATCATCCAAAAGCTTGATAAGTCGGTTTTGTAACAACCTCATTTCTTCTTGCAAAGTTTTTGAGGATGTAATGATCCGTTCATCAAAGCCGTGTGCAGTTTTTTGTCCTGTCAGAATTCTGCCCGACAAGTGAATGGTACTTCGTAAATGTTCTTTGAGGACGTTCTCAAGGGTAGTTAGTGACTCTTTGATACTTTTTATAAGTTCTAAGTTCTGTTTGATAGAGTGTGAGTCATGTGGTTTGAGAAGTACGTGGTTGAAAAACAGCTAGTAGCACAATACTTAGAACATCTTCATCATCTGGAGCAAAGAAAAAAAAAAAGAGGGCAGAGACCAGAGAACTTACAAGGAAGGAAGAAATGTTAAGAAATGTTTCAACGACTTTAATTGGAAGGTTTATACAGGGATGGAGGTCTGAAAAAATTAAAGGTGTCAGTACTCGACGTGTTTATAGAAAACAAGCGATTAAAATCTCCAGGGAAGCAAAAAAAAAAAAAAAAAAAAAAAACCCGAAAAAGTGGATGCTGTGACAATGGATATTGCTTGGTCCTTTTTGCCAACTCAACAGCCTACTAAACAATAGATTTTACGAGACTGACGACAGTGATGATGATGACCAAGATGAGGATGATGATATAGTGGTTGAAGAGATTGGAAGCGATGACGATGATCTTTCATCATTATCCTCTTCAGACACTGAAGATGAATTGCATCAAGAAGAAGAACAAATTGCTAGTCTGTTGAACACCACAAGATCAGGAAGAGTTTGCAGAACTTGGAGGGAGAGAGCAAGTGTTGCTGACTAAACTTTTTTTGGCATAAGAACTAACTAAAACTATTAACTATTTTTACTATACTTTTCCATCATAACATTTTCAAACCGATGTATTTTATAAAGAATAAGTGCCTCGCAAGCAACACCACATATCAATCTAACTGCTATGTATGCTTATAGTTTGCAACGTTCCAGATTTATGTACAAAAATTAAAGCTATTTATAGGAGGGGGAGGGCTGTAATTTTTTGGGCTGTCTTGTCAGAGGGGGCCAAAATTTTTAGGCTCAAATTCTATGTGGAGCCAAAATTTTTGATCCCTAGTTTCAAATAATTTACCGGCCCTCCCCCCCCCCCCCCCCCCAATAATTAATGACCGCTCCCTAAAGATACTGTAACTTTATATGATGGTGATGAACCAGAAAAGGTAGGAAACAGTTCTCAAATATAATATTTTACTCACATTCAGTTGCAGAAATAAAATTGTATGATACAAAATGAGATGCAAAAACTAAAAAATTATTGAATAGTATAGCACAACTTTCTGCAATGGAGTTTATATATATATATATATATATATATATATATATATATATATATATATATATATATATACAATCAGAATCAGAAACATATATAAAATTTCTTCATTTTTTCTTCATTCTTTATTTGATTTTAAAATTACCACTGCTATGTAGGAAAAAAGCAAGACTCAAGATAAGAAAAAGGAAACTGTAAGTTTATTTTGTTAGGTGTTAAAATAAAGGTGTCATCAAAAGAAAGAAAGAGAAAGAAATAGGAAAAGAAAAGGAAGAAAGAAAAAGAAGAAGAAAATAATAAAAAACTTATAATGTCGTATGCAAGTTTATCATGTCTTCCTTTCTCTATTTCTCTCTCTCTATCTATTAATTCCTTCCTTCTTTCTTTGCTTTGTTTGCTTCACTGAAATTTTAATTCTTATTGTTCTATAGAAAAAAAACAAGGTTCACGCTGGCGAAGATAAAACTGTAAGTCCATTATAAATAATGCTCCCCAAAATTTTATATATGATAAATTAATTTCTTCAATCATTGTTATTTCTTTTGTTGCATGTTTCCATTAACAGATTCGGGCTTCGAGGGCTTTACGCGTAGAGCAGCAGACTCAGTCGGGGAAACTGATCCTCGTGAAAGTGATGACCATCATTGGTACCATAAAAAGAAGTTTTGGGGAATGCGCAAAATATCAGGTACGTTTTTTCGTTACTTTGCTTCGGTTAATTAGGTAACGATACAGTCACTTATTTTGTCCCTAACTCGCTCGTTTATTTATTTAATACACAGGAAGTCTACGACTGGCTGGGAATGAATCCGTCGTTGCCCCTGTATTTTGTATTACAAAATTTGGAGGGGTTAGTCATGAATCCCCATGACGAAATTACCACTGGGGGTCTGCTCAGGCAGATAGAATATGTAAGCAAAAGTTGTCTCGATACCACTATTACTGCATCATTATCATCTATTGAGTCTGCCATCGCATGTTTTTCTAAATGACGTAATCACAAATTCGCACAATTGCACAAGCTGATCCTAATGATTCTGACTTGAACAACGCAAATCATGAAAACGTAAATCATCCTTTGAAGGATGTATTAGCATAGAAATGTAAAATTGATCTCAGAACAATTTTTTTTGTAGGGATCAGCACCCCCCCCCCCCCTCTCGAGGCCAAATGGCGTTAAAATTCATACGTAAACGAAAGCATGAAAATTATACGAATCATTCAACAATGTATTCATGCAAATTGATTTTCAAAAGAAAGCTAAAAGTTGACAAATAACTCTTCTTAAAACAAACATACGACATTATTTACAGAATGGAAGAGAACTAAAGGACAAGTTCGGGAAGGAATCGGTAAGTAAATAACAACTTACGTGGTGGAGGTGAACAAAAACAATTGCTAATTACTTTATTAGTGTTAATACCTTTGCGGCCTGAAGGGGAGAGTGTCCCGATCACCACTAGGAACCTTGGGCTACTAGAAGTGAGACGGGCATATGGCGTGGATGGCCTCGAAGTGTTAATACTTTTGCGGCCTGAAGGGGAGAGTGTCCCGATCACCACTAGAAACCTTGGGCTACTAGAAGTGAGACGGGCATTTGGCGTGGATGGCCTCGAAGTGTTAATACTTTTGCGGCCTGAAGGGGAGAGTGTCCGGATCACCACTAGGAACCTTGGGCTACTAGAAGTGAGACGGTCATTTGGCGTGGATGGCCTCGAAGTGTTAATACTTTTGCGGCCTGAAGGGGAGAGTGTCCCGATCACCACTAGGAACCTTGGGCTACTAGAAGTGAGACGGGCATTTGGCGTGGATGGCCTCGAAGTGTTATTACCTTTGCGGCCTGAAGGGGAGAGTGTCCCGATCACCACTAGGAACCTTGGGCTACTAGAAGTGAGACGGGCATTTGGCGTGGATGGCCTCGAAGTGTTAATACCGTTGCGGCCTGAAGGGGAGAGTGTCCCGATCTCCACTAGGACCTCTATAAAAATAGCCTTTGTTTCTTATCCAATTTGTTTCTTGCTTACCAATGATACTACCCGCCCACTTTCTTTTTAGGTATTCTTCAACGGCACAATTCCCCACACTAGTACTGGCGAGGATTCGACTCTCGTCGATGAAGGTACTTAATTGATTCTTTCCTTGTACTATTAGTTCTTTAGAAAGCACATCAATAAATAGAAAAAATACTGATGCGAAAGGAAGCAACGTGAGAAGTTGCGAGTGGATTTTGCTATTCATCTTGTGTACGTGTGGTTTTATTTGTTTGTTTGTTGATGTTGTTGTTTTGGTTTGCTTGTTTGTTTGTTTTGTTTGTTTGTTTTTTTTTTGGAGGGTAAAATCCCTTTTTCGAATTTTATGTAAAATGTTTTTGTTTTAAGGACCCGAATTTCTTTGTTCATAGGAATACACGGAAAAGAAAGGGAGCAGCAAGAGAAACAAGGGCAGAATGGGCAAGAGAAACAAGGGCAGAATGGGCAAGAGCAAGAACAGCATGGGCAAGAGCAAGAACAGCATGGGCAAGAGCAAGAACAGCATGGGCAAGTGCAAGAAGAGCATGGGCAAGAGCAAGAGCAGCATGGGGAAGAACAAAGGCAGAATGGGCAAGAGCAAGGGCAGCAGGGGGAAGAACAAAGGCAGAATGGGCAAGAGCAAGAGCAGCATGGGGAAGAACAAAGGTAGAACGAGAAAGAGCAATTAAAGAGGGAAAAAAGAAAGAGAAGAAGAATGCGCGCTAAGGAGGACAAGAAGCAAAAGCATAGTTAAGGGTGCTTTTTATTACTATAAAAAGCTTTTATTTATAAACTATAGCTTAAATACACGTGGTAACGATATTTTCACATGTTATTTTCGCATGTGAAAATTTCGGTTTTTCGAAAAGGAGAAATATAGGTATTTTATGGATGATTCAATCATATGATATGATATAAGTCATATGAAATGATAAGAGTATTAATTTCACCGAGAAAAAAAAAAAACTGGTCGGCGCTCGTTGACTGATTTTCATTTATTCCTTCATTCATATTGTTTTTAATGTTGCTGTTAATAACTTGCAGTGTACTTTATACAAGCTTTCATATTTTGAATGAGTTTTTGAACTCTTGGAGTATATGGCCGCTGCATAGTTTTAAATTTCATTAAAAGAAAGAAGAACGAATGAGATTTTTGTATTTAATGCAAGAAAGATTTCCACCATACCTTTGTTTTATTAATAAGTGGAAATGTGGGAAACTTATTACAAAATAAATTTGCTAAGCAATTGTTAAATCGACCCTCTGTTTAGTACTGGCTCAACGTTATTTTTAGATAAGAAATGGAGAAAGTGAACTCAGTACCCTTATCCTTAAGTTGGACAAGGTAGTAGGACATGTTTAACGAATCGAAGTGTCTTTTCTACGGTCGGTCCTCCTATTGAAGAATGGCGTCGGCAAATAATCCAAACTAAAGTGCATGGAGCGCAGCGAAAAAAAGATATTAAGAATGTGCGGCAAAAGTTTGAAATAACGGTTTCAAGCGCGCGCTTGAAAATCCCTTTCATTTCCTTTCCATAAAAAATCCCTTTCATTTCCTTTCCACAAAAAATCCCTTTCAATTATACTTTATGCAACAAAAAATCCCTCAAACACTTAATACGCAACAAAAAATCCCTCAAATACTTAATACGCATCAAAAAATCCCTTTCATTTCCTTTCCACAAAAAAATCCCTTCATTTACTTTACATAACACAATCTCTTTCATTTACTTTACATAAAATTACTGAATGTGTGAAACTGAAATGCAATTCGATATCCGACATCGTTATTATTAAATGTCAGACCCCGAGAATTAGTGTCAGACCACGAGAATGGAATACCAGACTTGGATAATAAAGTTCAGACCCCGAGAATGGAAAACCGGATATGGATAATAAAGTTCAGACCACGCGAACGGAATACCCGATATCGATAATAGAGTCAGACCTCGATAATGCAATACCCGACATCGATAATTGAATAACCGATATCGATAATAGCCCGGATGAATTTTGAACGGTTTCGTACGCCATAAAACAGAGTCAAGTACGGAAACGCTCATAGGCTATTCAAACCGTTTGACCTTTGGAATGAAAACGTCTGCATTATAACAGCGAACGAAGGAACACGGACACAAGATAAGTCAAACAAGTATAACGTTAATTTAATTCAAATAATCGAAAGGAAAAAAAACTATAAAAATCCAACCACATTCGGTGTCCTAGTGCCCTTGGCCAGTTCATACTTTAAGGATGGTGGGTACAGTTGTCAGCGCGCACTTTTACTGCGCACATTACGTAATCCACAGGAACTCCAATGTTTTTTCAAAAATAACAACAACAACAAAACGAAATAAATGCGTGATCATTGTTGTCATCATTTTTTTAAAAAAAATTGCAATTTTTTTATGGGTGTCTGTATGGGATAGTTTAATAGTACTGTGAAAATGAAAGTGAAAGTTGTGAAAAGGAGAAAACGACGACTAGATGGTAGATTTGTCAGAAATAGAGTACCGGTGAAGCGACAAAAACTAGACGAAAAAGATCAAGCGGCGGAGAAACTTCAAAACAAACACAAAATATTAATTAAAGGAAGGCGAATTATTGAGCTAGATTACCTGATAGAGCAGTTAAAAAGTGGGTGTAGTGAATGTAAAGAGACACTCAAACTTCATGAATAGCGCAGCGCGGTTATACTAAAAATAGATGTCACGAGATCGGACCCCCCGCATGACTCAGACAAACAGAACACAAAGGTCATAGTAAATGTAAAGCGGTTTTCATTACGCTCGCTAGTTTCTTTATATTTTCTCGTCGTTTTTTTTTTTTTGACAAAATGGTCAGTACGAAACATTGCTGCTGGGGAAGATGTAATAGTGATTCAAGATACCCCGATAGACTTCCACTTCTGTTACAAGGAGTTGCATTTGTGTTTGATAGTAATATGAATGACTGTGCTTTAAAAGACATTCGTTGTCTTTTATGTAAAAGCACTGCCTTTTCATGACTTCCTGTGATAGAACAGACTCTTGGATCACACTTTGAATAGTGTGATCATGAAAAACCTTTAGACTCTTAATCTCTAGCAAACCATCTTCTTCCACAAGACCATCAGGAGAACATGCTAGCCAGGGGTATTTGGGATTAACCCACAATCCAGATGCCACAACTTGATGCTTTGTTTGAGCTTGGTATTTCAATATAGCATCGGCTTCATTTTCTAAGCCTCTTGCCATCCAAACAGACTGGTAGTTTTCACTCTCCATATTCCATTTGTAAGATGATATAAACTTCGCACTTCGACTGGCTGCACTTTTGGATCCATCAAGTACAAGTTTTCCAATCTTAACAGCTTCAAGGCATTTGGAGGCGGTTAGTCGAAGCCATCTCTCAGAGTGCCATTTTTCACTTTGGCTCTGTTGCTCTGTGTCAGAAAGTTGGGTGAGTGATGAGGGAGTTAAGTTCTTAACAAGGATTTCTACCTTCTCTCTTAACAAAGGCAAGCAAATATCGTCTACTGAGTAATCATTATATGAAACCTTCAGTTGTGTCGTCCACATAGAAATTTTCCCGGTCTTAGCATTTTCATATTGTAGCCGAGAGACAAAGTTATTGGTCATTGACGATGTTACCTGTCTGTATTGAGGCGGTCGTGGATCGAAATCTATAACTTGAACTTGTGTTTTCTTTTTTTTGGAGGGATATTTGGCATCTGAGAGTCTTTTGGGATTTTTCTTTCTCTTTTTTCCTTTGTTCCATGAACACTCCTGGCTAGTACATGGTGTAGTTACGATATGTCCGTGTTCTTTGACGTGGTCTAATAACAACAGCAAAACCGCAACTACGTGGCTGCATCGGCCAAGTTCTGACGCTTTGCATGGCTCACACGATAGTAGTATAGGGAATGGGGGTTCCAGCGCAATCTCAACACGGGCAAGACCCGTGTCAAAAATCCACCTACGGACAATCCCCACTCCAAGTGTGGTTGGGGGCAACAGCGCAAATATGTTAGTCTATATATGGAGTGCGAAGAATGTAAGAAGTTCGTTAACGACTTTTGCATAATTTGTCTAAGACCTAAAGTTATCATACCTAAGCCAGAACCCTTTTGGTGTTGTGGTAAGAAAATGCAAATAGAAGACGACACGTCAGCACAGTGTTACGAGTGCGGTAAAAATATTCGTAATGCCGTGCCTTGTGCTACCAGGGAACAATATTATTCCAACGGAGGTCGTAAGAAGACGCCATACAAAAGAATAAAATACTTTAGGGACTGGATGAGTCATATCCAAGGTTATCGACCGGTATATTTAGACAACGAAGTAAAGAAGAAAATCATAGACCATTTAGAAGAGCCAACCCCACAAAGTCTACTGAAGACATTGAAAAAATTAAAACTAGGGAAATATTACAAAGCTATTCCCTATCTTTTGTCTGAAATTACCGGTAAGTCTATTCCCGAGGTTTCTGATATGACAAAAGCTGAGTGGATGTTTTGTCGGTTGAATAAGGATATTCCTTATTATCCTGACGTAATTTACGAAATATTTTACAAAATAGACCCCAACCACCCCCTGTTAGGATGGATTCCAAGAAGATAGTGGACGATTACGTCATATGTTTTCAGCCAATCAAAACCTTCACAATTTTCCTTCACATTTGTGAAAACGTTTCACATTTGTGAAATAGATTTGTGAAACTAATCTGCATATTTTCTAGACTGACGTTCGATATGTAAATAGAATCCCGTCACGCTCTTTTCGAAGCAGATGTTTACTGAGCAAGCTTTCTTTGAAGCTCTTCTTTTGCCTCCTGGTAGATCTTTTTGCGAGATTCCTCGGAAAGATCTTTTACGACTGTTTTTTTATTCCTTATGTCCGTCTTTAGTTTCTCGTATTTGTCTTCTTCGGTTAAGATAAGCGAGAATTCGACGTCGTCTATCTTTCTGTCACGCAGAGCCTTTGAGACAAGATCGGTAATTGTATTTACTTTAGCCCTTGACAGAGCTATTGTCGTGTCATGCTTGGATATTTTGCTTGACAACTGTTTCATAATACCCGTAGCAACAGCTGAAATAATACCACAGGCTGCCCCAACGCCAGCCAAAGGAACTCCAACGATTATCCCCGGCCCAGTAAGCGAAGTAGCAACGCCAGAGCCCGTTAACACAACAGATATGGATCCTGAAGTTATCGCAATCTTATGTAGCGTACTCCGGGCTCTGACGTATTTCTTCCTAACTTTTTCATAGTGTTTTGTTTGCCCTTCCAAGTAAGCCAGGATTAAGTTCGCTTTATTCAGACGAAAGTTTTCGGCGTTTAGTTCGTTAGGTGTAGTATAGGGAACATCTGGGTACAACTTAGGTGCTGATGGTATAACATCCATTATATATACTAATGTACGACGCTTTTGGGAATGATATACAGGAGCAGCCACATCACGACAACCGGGATTACTGGAATTGGAGAGCATTTAGGAAGATGTTTCCGCATGCAGACCCTAGTAAGTTCGAAAGAAGGCCCGATGGTATTTACTATAACGGCTCTAGGATGTACAGCAATGCGGAATTGGAGCCAAAGCATCCTAAAATTTTACAACCAAAACCCGAGCATAAAGAAAGGCAACCCAGTTTTCCAGAGAATCTATTGCCGGCAACCCAGAATTACCCATTTTACGACAACAAAGGTGGAGCGGATGACTTTGCTAAGATGGTTACCTCCTTAGAAATCCCCGTGGGTCCTACGACTTTCAAGACAAAAGTCAGAGACATCTTTAGAGAAACTGCCATGAAACATAACTCAGGGAAAGAATCCAGAGAATGGTTATCAGGTCCCAACATGCGGTATTGGCCGCAGCAGTTAAACTTTGCTGTCTGGGCTGCTACTAAAGGATGTGGTATAGCCTCGGATATGTTCCATATTCCTTTCCTAAGATTCCACGTTGCTTTTACTATTCGTAGGATATTGTTTGAGTTAGGAGCGCCGCTTCCTAGTGACACTATCTTTAACCCGAAGGATAACAAATATGACAAAGTCGCATGGGAGCGATTAAGGAATGAGTTTAAACTTACCAACCCTGATTTTCGTAATAAAGAGGGTACCGCCCATGGTTTAGGAGAGACTTACACCTATGCTTCGTATGTTGGTGTCAGCATAGAAACGCCGGGCATGGGGTATCCTAGCTCTTACGAATTCTCGGACTTAGGAGGCAGCGGAACGAAGGGAAATTTAATTTACTACATAGAAAGCAAAGAAAAGTATCCTTGGGCGCCTTTCTTTGCCGCAAAGGGCATTGGACTGAAAAACCTAGCAAGGATTAATCGAAGCATCGAAGCCTTTGTTTACTGCATTCTAGGGGCCCAGGTTAGCACTCGCAGCCCCATCGTAGATGCCTCCGGTGCGTCACAGGAAACGCAACAAGTATTCCTTGTCCTCTTCGAAAGCGCTGTTATCGAGAATGAGATCTCTAAGTCGGTGCAGAGATATCAACTTGCAGTGCAGCAGTCTAAAGTGCGACTGGATTACGCTTTGTCGCCTGGTTGTTGGTTAATGCCAAGTAATTTGGTTATTAACGCCAATTCCGTCGTGGGTTATAACAACAAACTTCAGCGAGCAACCAAGGATATGAAGTTTGGGGTAAATGACGTGAACTCTGACACTCTTAGAAGCATCCCCCATTTCGTGGAGAAGCCTAAGAAGGAGCACGTAGAAAAGCCCGCACCAAAGAACGTAAAGAAGAAGGTCCTGCCTACGATACCCGAGGAATATGACCATAACTTATTAAAAGCCAGCTTAGCCGCCGCGGGCGTTGGTCTGAGTTATTATATATGGCGATGAACAACCCCTACGTAACTGGAGTAGATTGTGTTTATACGACTTACACAGGCGAGAAAAAATACACCCAGGCATCTTGGGTTGATGTCACGGGCATGTCCGTGAATTTGAATTATTCAGGTAAGAAATTGATCCTTTGTAGTATTTGCATTGGTGCGACCAGCCATGCCAACGTAGGATTTCGTTTCTGCGATGACAATGGCATACTACAACCCATGCGCGTAAAAGATAATAACAGGGAGCCTGCGCATTTCTCCGTAGAGCCCAACCCAGGTAGCCTTGAAAATCATTCCGTTTGGACTCTTCATTTGGTTGCCGACTGCCATGGGAAGGTAAAGCTGCAAATGCGCGTAGACGATACGGGAAAGGTTACGGTAAATAGCATAGAGGATCAAAGAGATTACGTTTATAATCACAAAGCTATTAGCACCCTTACGGTGCTTAGTCTATAGATATATATGAACAACCCACATGTAAAGGAAGATTCGGTTTTCTATTACTTAGAGGAGAAGGAGTACTTTGGTGATAGATGGTATGATACCAACCTGCAGGTAAAGGTTGGAGGTCTTGGTATAATCATATGCACTATTAGCATTAACACGTGGAATAACGCTAACGTTGGGCTTAGAATTCTTGATGAAAATGACCGTCCACTACAGCCCTACAGGAAAAAAGATAATAAGAGGCATTTGACTCATTTTACTTTCGAGCCTGCATACGCAAGCCCGGAGAACCTAACATCGGTAACTTTTCACATAATAGCCAACTGTCAACACGCGAGGCTTCAAGTTCGCCCAAGCGATCGTGCTGCTGTCAACCTACCGGGTATTGTTGGGATAAATACCGCCTATTCGACAGCTTCTTCTCCGGTGGACGCTGCCTGGAATCATAAGACCATTAGTACTATGACTTTCATACCTTTAGTTTCGCATTATCAAGGCGGCGCGAATACTATCTTTACTTATCCCCAGTCGAGAACACCTCGGACGCACGACGACGATAAGCCCCCAGTAACGTACCCAGATAAGATTAACCCTTCATCTTCTTCAAGAGTACCACTCCAATAGCGACAACCAAGATCCAAATGTTATTCCCCACGAACTTCAACAGTTCGCCGCCGGCCCTAAGTGCCAAGGAAACAACCGAACCCAGCAGCCCGGGCAAGCCGGCTGCCATCTTTTTTCCCAAGTCCGTTAGTCCATTGCCTAATTTCTTTACGCCCGCGCCCGTAGCCTTAAGCGCGGATAGGATAACTCCTACTACGCTTGAAATAGCGACCGCGAATGCCAGCGGAATACCATACTTCAAAAGGGCTCTTTTTACCTTTTCCTTGGTGGTAAGCCCCAATTCTCTTTCCAGGTTTTCCTTTTGAGCCCGCAATTCCGCAAGGCGTATTTCGAGGGCCTCCACTTCCCTTTGAGCTGCTTCCCTTTCTTCCTCGGTACGAGTTTGGTCCTCGATTACTTCTTGCTGCCGCTCTATTTGCCCCTCCAGGTCTTCGATGGCCTGATCTCTTTGCCGGATTTGCTCCTCTTTAGTGTTGATTTCGGCAACCAACTGCCGCCGTTCCTCCAAAGAGTCGGTTATGGTGATTCGTAAGTTCTTAGCTTCCTCATTACTAGTATCCAGGTCTTGCAGGGCAAGCCGGAAGGCCCTTTGAGCGCCGTCTTTTTCGCGAAGAGAAATGTTTCTTTGTTCTCTAAGTTCTAATATGCGTTGATCCTTGTCGTCGAGTTCTCTTTTTTGAGTATCGAGGAGTAGTTGATTTTGTCTCATGTATTCTGCCTCCCTTTCCTCCATTGTTTCCTTTAGTCTTTCGACTTCCCTTATCGCTTCAACGCCTTTTTGTTGCTGCTGCATTATGGTTGCAAACTTTTCGAAGGCTTTGCCGGCGTTTTCGCTGTTTTCTCTTAGTCTTTCCACTAGATTAGGTTTTCCTAATGCGTCTTTGATTTCTTTTGGGAGATTACTGGTGAGCCTGTCGGAGTCTCTCCTTTGGTAGAGATTATACCACTTATCCCTTCCTTGATGCTGGATTTGAATTTGCCCCTTATCTCCGGTTTGGAAATTAAGGCGGGTCAAGTCCACATTTGGAAATTTCTCCCTTACGTCGTCTAAAAGCCCCCTTAGCATTTTGGTTCTTAGGTCCGTGGAATCCAAGTTTTGCAATTCCAAGTACTCCGGAATAGATCTCCCTGGGTTCCTTGATTGCCACTTACCCTTTAAAGAGTGTAGAGCATTGCGGGCCCTGCTACCATATTTGCGTCTTAGCTTATCAAAGAGACCTCGGGAGTCTACGTTGTCATCGGGAAGCAAAGACTCGTATTCTTCGTCGTTAATGTCGACTTGACCTTCTTCGGTAAGGGGATCAAAATCACCTTCTACTTCCATTATATATGATAAGCTCAAAGTTAAACCCCAACGTATTACCGAAGAAGGTTGGCGGACTGAAAGCAGAACGCACCTTTCACCGGGTCACATTCACGCCATCCAGCGCAAAACCAGGAGAAACGCTGTACGTAGGCGTGCCCCGCCTAACGGATAACCTAGTCTTAGTTCCTGGCACCTTGGCTTTAAGGTTCGACCTAGCGGTGCAGTCAAGCCCCACAGATGAAAGGATTATCGTTAACAACGTGGGTCGCAACATTGTTTCTAAGATGCGCGTAAAGTTCGCCGGGGAATCCTTGCTGGACTTAAATAGGTACGATCTGTATACCACGTACAAAGACTTATGGTTGACAGCATTTGACCGCGCGCAAAGGATAGAACAAGGAATTGGTAGTGTCATTCTACGTAAGGTCCGCACACCTACGAAAACGCAACCTACTGACGGCAGCGGAGAAACCGCAGTGGCAGACGCAAAGCGAATAAAGACCGCCTATGGTAGCAAGTATGTCATACCACTGGACTTTGAAGTGATTACGAATCATGGTGTGTATTACCCAAGACAGTTATCCGAGCTACAGTTTGAAGTAACTTTAGCAGATGCTAATAACATCATTGGTGGGCTAAGCACTGCACTTACCACAACAACTCCATACTCTATCACTAATCTAGAATTACAGTACGAAACGGTGTACAGTGAAGATCTGGCACGTAGCGCTGGCATGGAATATAGCGTCGGAAAGGCATTCCTTTACGACCACGTAGTGATGTACAAAACGTTCAGCTTCCTGGATAAGACGGATGAGGTTATCAACCAAAGCATTAACCTCCCCCGAAGAAGTCTCACGGGGTTGATGTTGGTGTTTGCTAAGCCCTACGAGGCCGGTAAGCGTGACTCCGAAGACTTTCACAACCCCAACATTATTAACGTAGGGATCAACATAAACGGCGTTCCAAACAAGGTCTACTCCCAGGGGATAAAGCCCGCAGACGTGTACAGAGAGGCCATGCGTAAGTTTGGCGACCAAATTAGCCCTGAGGAATTCTTTAAGGATAAGTACGCGCTGTGGATCGATATGCGCACGACGAACGACGAAGACCTGCATGGTCAGGGCTTGCGGCTGGTCAACACTCAAGACGGTATAACGTTGGAGATCAAGCGCACCAAGAACGCCAGTGCGGGCGACGGCGATAAGATAAACGCGTATGTCTTCGTCGTGTCTGATGCGCAGCTAAGTGTGGAAACGAACCAGCTTAAAAGTGTTACCTATTAAGGTTAAAATGTTTCTTAGATATACAATGCTGCAAATATTCGAAAACAACGGTACGAAACTGCAATGCATAGTGCAAGGCGATAAACTTTATTTCAAAGCGAAGGAGGTGGCTTTGGCGTTGGGCTATGAGCGCCCTAGAGATGCAATTAGAGCACACGTATCTGAGAAATACCAGAAAAGATGGGTCGATCTACAGGGGGCTGCGAATCACCGCCCCCTCGCTAACGCACAACCAAATGCCGTGTCTATATCCGAACCTGGTTTGTACGAACTGATATTTAGCTCCAAACTACCCAAAGCTGTGGAGTTTCGTGATTGGGTCTTTGAGGAAGTCCTACCCACGCTGCGTAAGACGGGTAAATATGCAATAGACAAGCGCTTCGACGGTCCAAACAAGTTGGTATTCAAAATAGAAAATGAGTTCGACTTACATAAAAAGGTAGTGGACTACATCCGCAGGTTTTACCCCCAAATGCTCATAGCCCCTGGTCTAGGCGAACTGCAGGATTCAAAGAGTGTCTTAGAATGTTAACGATTAGGTTAAGTAATTGTTAAGCAGTTGAAGATATGTTCTTCTTCTCTGACACAACCACAGCGATCACACTCCTGCCTCCAATACTCCCTTTTAGTCCACGGAACGCCTTCGGCGCGTTCAAAGGAGGGGAAAGTACGGACTATTTTCTTATGGTAATCTATGCGATTCCTTAAGTAATCCTCTTTATGCAGGCAGCGACACATCAAATCCGCACATTGGTAGCAATCCACGCCTTCTAAGTCGTAGCTCCTAAAGTGGAACTTATAACTTAGTTCATGCGTTTTCCGGTGCGTTTGAAGACGTTGTCGACTACTAAGTATCTTATTGCAGAAACCACACTGCCTGGTCTGATCACAAACTCCTCTCTTTAAGTGTTGCTGCATTCCCAAAGGGAATTCCTTATTGCAGCCCTTGCAAAGTATGCAAATACGCTTGTCCTGATGTTGTCGCATCTTTTGAACAGTACTGAATTCCTTACCACAATCCTTACAAACTTTACTCAATTTCTTTGTGCAAACACCATTACGGACATGGTATTGTAGTCTTTGCTTGGAGCTAAACTTCTTTTTACACGCCGCGCAGTCCATCTATACATAACAGTACGATAACCACTATATAACATCTTAACAAAGATCTAACCTAATTGTTAACATTCTAAGACATCTTTATTTCGAGGTATGTTATTCCTTAACAAAGATCTAACCTAATTGTTAACATTCTAAGACATCTTTAATTCGAGGTATGTTATTCCTTAACAAAGATCTAACCTAATTGTTAACATTCTAAGACATCTTTATTTCGAGGTATGTTATTCCTTAACAAAGATCTAACCTAATTGTTAACATTCTAGGGGGGATATTGAATGAAGTCCTTAACGGACTCCTTAGCCCACGTCGCCATCGTCAACAAGGCGCCAAACCGTTCTGCACGCTTCAGACCGCACATTTCATCATACAATTCCTGCACGCGCTCTTTTAACCGGTCTATCTCCTCCCTTTGCATTTCTATGGTGTCTTTTTTATCCTTTGCGTCGGCTACGATTCTTTGCATTGCTTCCACTGGTTCCATCTATATATGAACCCAGATCACATACCTTGTAACGCTCTGATAGTAGGACCCACCGGCTGTGGAAAGACACAATTTGTCGTGGAGCAGCTATTAGGACCCTTTAGATACCGCTTCGACTATATCGTGCTATTATGCCCCACCTACAGGAATAATGTTACCTGGGAAGGCATAGGCAGGAATGATGACGACTTCTTCGTAGATATCTTAGACCCCAACGAGTTATCCAGCCATCTTAAGTTCTGGCACAAGCAATTCCCTAAAGATACACAGACTTTACTCATACTGGATGACATTGCCTGTGGGGATGACGTAAAAAAGCGCACCTCCGAATTGGTGAAGCTTGCTTTCAGCGGTAGGCATGACAATATCAGCGTTTGGTTGCTCTCGCAGCAGCTTACCAGCGTCTCTAAGCCCTTCAGGGAAAACATAGGCTCCCTGGTCGTATTTTATACTCCGAGCAAGTCTGACCTGGAAACCATCTTAAGCGACTACGGCGGTGAGATAAGCAAGGAACAGTTGCATGAATACATGCGGTATTTAAAGACGCACCAACATTCCAAGATGATCTTCTCTTTGAGGTTTCCTTATGACGTTAATGTATATGGAGATTGAGCAGCTCTTAGATGAAGTCCCCACACAGTTAGACGAAAGTAACCTCAAGGAACAACTCAACATCCTTGTGTCTTCGGGGAAGTGTAAAGAAATGATAGGCAAGGAACTTACCCATGAGCAAGTTAACAAGTTGTCAGAAGAGGAAGTCAAAAAGTTCCATAAGAGGTACGAGGCCGCCCTTGCAAGTAAGACCACGGACGCCGTCGCAGACTCCGCTATCCGACTTGCGACTAAATTGCTTGGACTTGCACTGCCCATAGACGATGTGGAGCAACTGCGGAAGGACATTAGCGAGGACTATGTCATATCCCAAGAACTTAAGATAACCTGCGGGTGGTTGTCTTTGAAGTGCGGTAAGTTAATGGCAGTCGCCTCTGCGGCACTTCACGTAGCTCAGCACGTCGACTTGAAGGAGGTACTAGGTTCCTTCGGAACATCTTGGAAGGACTTCAAGAAGGATAGAGAAGTCGAAAAGGTCTTCCAGGCAGCACTTGCTGATGATCAAGTCGCCTCAAGTACTTAGTCAAGTCATTGTCAAGTCGTCCTTAAGTCATTCTCAAGTCGTCCTTAAGTCATTCTCAAGTACTTAGTCAAGTCATTGTCAAGTCGTCCTTAAGTCATTCTCAAGTACTTAGTCAAGTCATTGTCAAGTACTTAGTCAAATCCTTCAAGTCCTTAGATATAAATGAGTGAACCAGAGTCGAAGGCAGAGCAACCCGAGCAGAAGATTACCAAGGCTAAATCTCCAGGCAGAGTTGCCGCGGGGAAGAAGCTCGCAGAGATGAACAGGAAAAACAAAGCAAAGAAAGAGGAAAAGGTAGAAGAAGAGGAATCCTTTATTAATCCTGGGTACGTCATTGGCGCGTTAGGAGTCATCATAGCAGCAGGCAGCCTTTACTTACAATGGCGGGCTACGAAAAAGGTAGGACCGCCAACATATCGCGCACCTGTGGAGGTTAGAAAAAGCAAAATCCCTGAAATGGAATAACCTTCTCGCTTTGTAATATAATGTCAACCGCGTTGTTGAAAACTGTTGAAGAAGCAGCTATCATTACTTCTATTGTTGCGGGTATTGGCTGGGTTGGTAAGAAAGTGCTCAAAGAAGACTTTACTGAAGACCCAAGCAAGAGCTTCGCTAATTTCGCTAAGATGACCGCTGCCGTTGGCGGGGCTATCATGCTAAAGGATTACCTACGAAAGGAAAAGTACCTGCCTAACATATAATGGTTAGCTTAGTCGCAGGTGGAGTTATTGCAGCTTTAGCATTTACAGGGGCTAATTATGGTGGTAGATATCTGGATAAATTAGTTAGCGGTGATAGAAACGCAGAATCTAACGCCGAAAGGAAGAGGCACGACTTAGCGCTGGAGCAATATCAAAGGGACGTGGAGGCTTGGAATAAGAAGAGACAAGCCTACCGGGATTGGTTGGACAAGAACTACCAAGACAAAATGCAGGCGGATAAGAACTTCGAAAATACAGACTACGCCTTCAAGCTCTATGCGCAGGCGCACCCCGACTTTAGGCTGAAAAGGCCTCAGTTCGAGAATTACTACCAGCCTTCTAAGAAACAAAAAGATAGTGAGTTGGTCTTCGTAGGAGTCGCAGGGCTGGCGCGAGGCGTGGCTTTGGCGTATCTAATATAATGATCGTCTTTTTGGAAAGCGACAAGAATAACTTTACTACTTATCTGAATCCTCCCATCCGCGCGGAAAGGGTTCGGTTGGTTAGTTGCTCTTTGTACAATTCTTGGTATAATTTAATTAATGGCTTTGTCGTCGGAACTTCCGGCACCAAACCAAAAATACCAGATTCCCATTACACCCCCATAACACTGGCTAAGGAGCTAGCAAAGCATGGATATACTCTTACCACAGGATTACCCCATGAAATGAAATTCAAGAAAAATAGTGGAAGCGCTAATTTAATGGGCAGTCCATTGGTAGAACTCCTAGGTCTTACTAGTACCACGATAAATAGCGGTAGTACATATGATGTGAAATGGAAAGTCGCATCCTCTTACGAAGTCTATTGCGATTTAGTCCATAGTTACAACAATGGAGAAAAGTCTTCTCTTATGTCCAAGTTTCTGCCCAAAGGTAATCCATTTGACCCAGTAGAATACACTCCCATTTCTTTGGAATATGACTTGTCTAATTTGGTAGAAAGCATAAACATCACCATCAAAGTGGACGGAAAGACGGTGGATTTCAACGGACGTAAGATCAATCTTGTTTTGGAATTCATATAATGGGCCGCGTAGAGGACAAACTCAAAAGGATTTACTATGGGCCTGAAGGCTATTGGAAAGGAGCGTCGGCTATCAAGAAACTCGCGACCGCGGCCAGGGTATCAGAAGAAACGGCTAAGAACTGGCTAAGAAAACAAACCCTCTGGCAGGTCTATCTTCCCGTGCCTAAGTACATTCCCAGGCCCAGCTGTACCGTAAATGCCCCTAATGAAGTTCATCAGGCGGACTTGCTCTTCTTACCGCACGACAAGGTGAGAAAGAAGACCTATAGGTACGCTTTGACCGTAGTTGATATCGCAAGCAGATACAAGGACGCCGAACCCATAACCAGCAAGGATTCTGGGGAAGTCGCAGAAGCCCTAGGTAGGATTTATAAGCGCGTCTTGAAATGGCCTAAGCTGCTGCAAGTGGATGCGGGGACAGAGTTCATGGGCGTGGTTACTAAGACCCTGAAAGACCACGACACTAAGATTAGGAGAGCCAAAGCTGAGTACCACAGGGGTCAGAGCATCGTCGAAAGATTTAATAAAACCTTGGCCGAGCGTCTCTTTGGGTACCAGTATTGGAAAGAGCTGGAAGATCCATCCAAACGCAACAGGGAATGGACTCAGAGGCTCCCCCAGGTCGTCGCGGCTTTGAACAACGAGGCGGCCAGGGCTACGGGAATAAAACCCAAGGATGCCATAAAAAAGAAGCACGTGGAACACAAGTCCTACGTCAGAAGTTCGAGGGCGGTCTTCCCCCAGGAGAAGAGATTAGGAAACGTCACGGTTCGATATCTCTATGAGCCGGGTGAATTAGAAGGAGGATCCAAAAGAGCTACGGATCCTAATTGGTCTTTGGAAACTTATCAGATCCGAAGTGCGATAGCTAAGAAGGGCCAGCCCATCTTGTATTATCTTCATGATGGTCCCACGCGTGGGTTCGTCAAAGAAGAACTGCTTATCGTGTGATGTCCGAATGCTATCGTATGGATACCATCATCACACATCCACCTCTTACCGTCAAATGCAGACAGTGACACCTTCTCTTGTGTAACGTTGTGTATTTGATGTCCGTAGCTGCGCAGGCTGTTCATCTTATGCCGCTGTTCCTTGCGTGTTCGTAATACGTTGAGGTAGGACTCGTGCGTAATGTCCTTCTTAACCACGTACTTTTTTACGCCTTTAGCTTTCTTTTCTACGCCGTCTAACTTTAGCACGCTGTACATCTTTGGTTTCAGACCCACGTACTCTACTATGGGTTTTCCTAACATTTCGTCTTTCATCTTCCCAATTACCTTCTTATTCTTCGCAGAGTAAAGGAAGTGCTCCTTCGGGTAACCGCTGGTGTCGTACTCGTCTATGTCGGGGAGGCAGTCTTTGTAAACGTCTTCCGTTTGCACTTCTAGAATTAGGGAGTCGGTGTCTGTGTATAGGAGGCGACAGCGGTCTCCGTACTTTGGCTTAAGCTTATCGTAGTAGAACTCGTACATAAGCAGCTTCGATAGATCCAGCACCGTAAAGCCTGTGTAAACGGGCTTGTTTAGTAAGAGGTTTGCCCTTTTCATGTGAATCACGTAGAAGTTCAGCATTTCTACGTATCTAACGAAGCCTGGCTGTGACACGTATGCTTCTGCTTCCTCTTTGGTGCTGACTATTTTTACGCTTACGCGCTTGCGGATGTTCTCCATTGTCTTTCCGAACACGCTGTTGTTCATCAGTTTGAAGAGGTTTTTCTCGAAGTCATTTTTCGCTGCGGTACGCTTTTGCGTGTTAAAGTCAATGTAGGGACGCATCCAGGGTTCCTGCGTGAATTTTAGGACTCTGTGAATCTTCTCTACGCGCATTCCGTGTCGCACGTAGAACTGCAGGTTGCGGTAATGCACCACATACTTCTTCTTATCCATCAGGTTCATAGTTAGTTTCCTGTACGGTTTGTAACCAGGGCACATTTGCTTTTGCAGCGGACTTAGCTGCTTAAATGGTATCTCTATCGCTTCTGGTGCTAAGGGGAACTCATTGTGTTCGTCGTGCAGGCGCTCTGGGTACTCCAGATCCACTTCTAAGACGTAACCCTTGTCTTCCTCCTTTCCTACCTGCATGTAGAAGTCTATCGGCTTCACTGGATCCCATTCGAAGTCTCTCACAGGTAGGTACTGTGACATTGCCCAACCATAAAGGTTATTCGCATCCAGGTAGTAAATGTATGTGGTTGGTTTCTCTGGGTCGTGCTCTACTAAGGGGTTGTTTGCGCGGGCGTAACGTCGGCTGGGCCGCATACGCCGCCGCGGATACCGTCTTCCATAAACCGATACATGTCGTACTCCGTTAGGAGATCCAACTGCGCATTTGTCTTCTTTAACAAAGCACTCCAGCTGAGCCCAGGAGCCGTGTAGAAATTAGCGGGATCCAATCCGTAATATTCCATAGCCATCTTTCTGAAGCTTTGGAAAACATCTGCAAGCAGCACTACGTCAGACCTTAGGTAGATGTCGTGGTAGTCACCCATGTTCTCACAGGAGTACTTTTCCCACACGTCTAACGCATGCTGGTACTCCTCATCCTTTATACCGGACTCGTTTAGGGTGCTGTAGAATCTCTCTTTGGGTGGTAGGGACTCTTTGAATCGATCCCAGGAATCCATGTATTCGTATGGGTAGACTCCTTTCCTTTCCGCGCCGTATTGACTGGAAATGGGAAAGTTGGTGTTATACTTTACGAGGTTTGCTAAGGAGTCCGCCATAAACTGCTGCGAATCTAAGAACTTTAGCTTACCCACAGTTACGGACATGTAGCGCTCTTTGTTGTTGGGTATGCATTTGACGTCGGAGCCGTCTGTTCCTTGTAGTAGCAAATGGGAGTCGTAACCGCGGAGGTTGTGAAAGAACACCGGAATCTCCATGTCTGGATTTACTTTGAAGTTTATATTGCATTTCCAATGAGCCGCCCCTCTGTATTTACCCGTGATGTGGCAGTGATCTCTAACCTTATCCACATAGAAATCCTCAACAAATGCTTTGTGGCAGTGAATGCAGTGCGTGGAGGGCTTTCCCGGCTTCTCACCTTTCTTAGCATACTTCCCGCATTTAAAATGAGCTTCTCCTAGATACTTTCCATCTTCATCCCACGCTTTCTTGGCTCGTCTTCCAAACTGAAGAAGCGTATGTTGACAAATGTGGCATTTTTTTGCCTTGTTAAAAGCCTCCTGGTTCTCTTTGGTAAATTCCATCTTCTTTGGACATCTTAATTGTTCTCTAATCTCCCCCTCCTCTTCTCGCAATGCTTCTAGAAACTCATTAGCTGCGTTCTTACCTCGGTAAATCACAGGAGGGTTTGCTTTACCGTCTGATTTGACTACTATGTAACCAAAGGAGCAGATCTCGTGTAATCCTACCTTATTCGTGGCGCCACGTTTCTGCTCTTCCTTAGTTATCAACGCTTCGAAGTCTGCATATATCACGTAAGGCACTTGCATCTGCTTTTGATGGTCTGCGTATGAAAGCTCTTTGTTGGTGGGCATCTGGATCCGTTGCGCCACTTCTTCGACTCCGCGGCAGATCTCATCGTGTTTCTTTAGGGTATTTAAGGATGTAAATGACAGCAAGCAGCAGTCGCAGAAGTACTTTTTGCCTTTGTGCTTAGTATGTCTGTAGAATAGTCTGCTAATGTGTTTAACCCATGAGTAGTGTCCGCCGTGGTAGAATAAATGTACGCGCTCTCCTTTACTTTTTGACAGAACTAACGGTACTATTGTCTGCTCTCTGACTCCGTAAACGTTAATTGCTAGATCGTTTATTTCCTCAAATATGGGGATGTCTATCAACTGCATGGGAAATTCCACACCATCCCACTCTAAATCGTCTGTGGGATACTTACTTGTCCTACAGGGATCCTTCTCTGCTGGATACAGTGCAGACCTGATTGCCCACATAAAGCATCGATTGTCTTCATTCTTCACGTTTACAATAGCCTTCTTCCTTTCTACCCACGTTGGTAGCGGTACGTAACTCCCCCCTCGTATGGGTACGTACCTGGCTATACTTATCTCTATTCCTTCAACCTCCTCTACTGTCCAACCCGATCCTTCTTTCGTGTAGTTAGACAGCGACTCCATTATTGCTTCTAAGGCTTCACTGAGTGACCTATCCAGATTCGTGGATTCTAATATCACTAACGACTTTGATCGCAACATTGCTGTCGTCATTACCTCGTCTTTTGACAAACTTACTTCTACCATTATACTCGCTTTCAGGGCTCCTAATTCTTCTATACCTTTTCGGAGAGTCCTTTTAACCTTCCTTTCTGACTGACGCCAAAACTGTCTAACGTCAATCTCACCGTTACCGGGTATTGACACCGTGCTGAAGTTGCTTTGGGATTCCATCTATATAATAGGAAATATTTTATACCTAATACCAAGCACTTTTTAGGTCGTCGTAGTCGTACTCACAGTCCTGACAATGCCAAAACAATTTAACCTTAGTCTCAAACTTCTTACCACATCCACAATCATAACTGCTCATACACTTCGTCTTCATTTTCAAATGCTTTTTCAAATCCGCTTCTTTCTTAAAAGTTCTCTTACATTCTTCGCACTCCATATATAGACTAACATATTTGCGCTGTTGCCCCCAACCACACTTGGAGTGGGGATTGTCCGTAGGTGGATTTTTGACACGGGTCTTGCCCGTGTTGAGATTGCGCTGGAACCCCCATTCCCTATACTACTCACGATGCATGTATAACTGCGCCACTTTGAATCGATAAAATTATCAATACGTTGTGAGGAAGATCTGTTTTCATTGAGGGCCAAACGTGCGCGCGAAGGAAATAATAATCACTGTTCTTGTTGTCAGTAACGTCGTGTACGAAGCCAGAGTCAACATATTTACGTCCGTTCTTGAAAGGCTTGTCAGTCATATGTCCGAGTCCGTGTCCCTTTGCTTCATCATCACTATCATCAGACGTTTGATCTACGACTTCACTTTCTGATCGTGATGGAAGTGATTCTAAAGCATAGAAATAAACGTGTCCATAGTTGAACTGCGCCGGTATGTCATTGGATGGAAAGTTTTTCCAGCCCGATGTAGGTATTTCAGGGACTTTATTCTTTGGCTCTTTGATTATTTTTCCGTCCTTGCTGTATTCCTTGGATACCTTAATATCGAGCCACCTACCTCCATCTATACTCGGATCAAGAATGCGGTAATTTCCAGCGTTTATACAATCCTGAACACGTGCGAGCAGTTCGCTACGCTTTCCAGTGACTTTTAGGCCTCTGCATTTAAGCCAACGCTTTAACTGGTAGACAGTATAGTTTCCCGGGTCAGCATCAAACCTGGATCCAGGAACTCCATCATTTTCAGTCAAGTTTGTAGCTGTTTTAAGTGGATTTAGATACGAAGTATTTATATTTGTTCATTGTAAGTTAGCTGTCACCAGACCCTGTGCTTCTATACGTACTCTGGCCTATCGTAAAATTCGTTCTATTGATATGGATCATTTTAGCCGTGATTTATCTCAATCGTCATTAATACAATCTCCTGCTGCTGACTTACATGATCTCTGCCTTCAATATGACTCTGTTCTGAAATCATTGCTTGATAAACATGCCCCGTTATGTACTAAAATTGTCACGCAACGCCTGAAAGCACCCTGGTATAATGACGTCATAAAAACAAATAAAATCAAGAAAAGAAAGCTTGAAAGGCGCTGGCGAAAATCTAAACTAGCCATTGATCGTGAATTGTATATTGAACAAAGTAACCTCGTGAAAAAGTTAATATTCGAAGCTAAAATGAATTTCTACTCAAATTTAATCTCTGATGCTGGTTCTGATTGTCACGCAATCTTCAAATCTATTGATCATATGCTACATTTAACTCCTGAAAAAAAGCTACCATCTTCTTCTTCGTCGCAAGTTCTCGCTGATACTTTTGTCGATTATTTTAAAGATAAAATTATCAATATTCGTAATGGTTTTCCTACTTCTGAAAATTCTATGTCAACTCTTGTTGTCTCTGAATTGGACTCCAGTACAACTAGGTGTAGATTGGACTCTTTCTCTCCCGTGACTATTGATGAGCTAACTAAACTCTCCAGTAAACTGATGTCAAAGTCCTGTGAGCTTGATCCTCTTCCTGCTAGTCTCCTTCAAGATAAATCTGCTTCTCTTCTGCCTGTTATCTGTAGGATTGTCAACTCATCTCTCATAAATGGTTCTGTCCCTCCTTCTTTAAAAACTGGTATTGTCAAACCTCTTCTTAAGAAATCATCGTTGGATCATGAAAAACTCGTTAATTACCGTCCTGTATCAAATCTTAAGACTGTCTCTAAAATTATTGGAAAAGTTGTTGCTGATCAACTTTGTGCTTATTTGTCATCTAACAACATGCATGAACCTCTTCAGTCTACTTATAAACAACTTCATAGCTGTGAAACTGCCCTGACTCGTGTCCATAATGACATCCTTAAAGAAATTGATAATCGTTCTGGTGTTGCTATGGTTCTTCTGGATCTATCTGCAGCTTTTGACACTGTTGATCACACTATTCTTCTTGATCGTATGTATTCAAAGTTTGGAATTTGTGGAACAGCTCTTAAATGGTTTAAGTCATATCTCTGTAATCGTTTGCAGTATGTTTCTGTTCATGGTTCGTTCTCTAAAATTGTTGATATAAATTGTGGTGTACCCCAAGGTTCGGTCCTTGGTCCGCTTCTCTACTTGTTGTACACGTCACCACTAGCTGATATTCTCCGTCGTCACAAAATGTCCTTCCATTTCTTCGCTGATGACACCCAATTATTTATGCCTT
The DNA here is from genome assembly GCF_029948245.1 of Actinia tenebrosa. Classification (NCBI taxonomy): domain Eukaryota; kingdom Metazoa; phylum Cnidaria; class Anthozoa; order Actiniaria; family Actiniidae; genus Actinia; species Actinia tenebrosa. The sequence continues at coordinate 16,952,654 of NW_028292569.1, forward strand.
TCAGTTGCAATGATGATATTTCTACTGACTTAACTATAAAAAGAATTGAAGCCTGTCTCTGTGAAATAAATGACTGGATGACTGAAAATAAACTTAAACTTAACAAAGAAAAAACTAAACTCCTTATCTTGTCCTCGAAGTATAATCCTCATCTGTCTACTCCTCTTCTACACTTTGGCGATCAGGTTATCAAACCATCCTGTAATGAAAGAAATATTGGCGTAATCTTTGATTCTGTGATGTCAATGGTTCCTCATGTTAATAATATCTGTAAGACGTCGTTCTATCATTTGCGTAACATTGCTCGTATTCGTAAATTTATCTCCGTCCATACTACTGAAAGACTTGTCCATGCTTTTGTGACATCCAGGCTTGATAATTGTAATTCTCTTCTATATGGTTTACCTAATGCTCAAATTGATAAATTACAATATGTTTTGAACTCTGCTGCTCGTCTTGTAACTCTCTCCAAGAAGTATAATCACATCACTCCTGTCCTTTGTTCTCTGCATTGGCTTCCTGTGAAACATCGCATCAATTTCAAGATTCTACTTCTCACTTTCAAAGCACTTCATGGTCTGGCTCCTGTCTACTTGTCTGATCTCATAACTGTGTATAAACCTAAAAGAACTCTCCGCTCATCCAAGGAACTGCTTCTTGTTACTTGTCCGTACAATCTTAAATCTTATGGTTATCGTTGTTTTTCTGTGTCTGCTCCTGTTCTATGGAATTCACTACCGTCTCCTCTTAGAAACACTTCATGTCTAAAAACTTTTAAGAAAGACCTTAAGACTCATTTGTTTAAACTAGCTTTTGAATTATAATTTATATATATTTTACAGCGCTTAGAGCCGACTTGTATAGGCGCTATATAAATCATATTATTATTATTATTATTATTATTATTATTATTATTATTATTATTATTATTATTATTATATTTGCAGTCATTCCTCTTCTACTGAGATGGTTTGTTTGTCTGAGTCACGCGAAAGGTATCATATTTCGTGACGTAATAACCGCGCTGCGCTATTGATCGATGAAAAAAAGTTTGGACTTGGTAGTTTGTTTTACAGTCAATGGACACGGCTTAAAAACGCGTGCGCATGCGCGAAAATCCCAAAAACAAAATAGCGGACGCTCTAGCAGTATTCGTGCTTCAAAAACCTGTGACTTTGAATAATTTTTACAGCTTACTGGTAACCAAAATATCTAATTGATCAGTCATAGTGTAATTTAAAAAGTACTTAGAGGGTGGCAGTGATGTTTAGAATGAGGTCAACATGATGGTTATCGAGATGTAGGTCATGTTTACGTTTTAGTCAAAAATAAGGTCAGATCAACAGAGATAAGCTTAAAATTATGATATTTTTACTCATTAATATCTGTTGTAAGTAACTGCAAATGGCCATTGAATTTGAAGTTCGGCCGTGCTAGATTTTCCCTTTCAAAGTAATAAAATATTCGAAGCTAGACATATTAATAGTACAATCAACTATTGCTTGCTCAACTGGGACAATTCTAATCTATATTAGATTTTAACATAAATTTATTCCATTGGAATTCTTCAGATGTAGTTATAAGTACTTGAAAAATAAAGTTCTTCGTGATAAAAGGTATTCGTGGACGAGGAGACACCTGTTTCGAAGAGCTGGTTTAGAGGAGCGCTAAGACTAAGGATAAAAGCTTTAGTCAATGATGAAATGCTGTGATACGAAGGATAAATATCTTGTTTTACTTTGGAAATCATTTTTATGTATCTCTGATCCTCGACCTACCCAAGTTCAAGTCTTTAGTTAAAGGGTATTTACCAAAAACTCGGCAAAGATATTGGAAGGTTGTCTTTTAGTTTGTACTGAATAGGCTTCACATTTTTCTGCAAAATTTCAAAACTGACTTTTTTGTTCTGTTTTTTTAAAATCTAAAGTTTGTTTGATTGAATTATTTATTTAATTAAATTAAATTATTCTTAATTATTTGAGTGACATACTAGATCTGAAATGTCACAAATTATTAATAGTGACATTTTTTCCTGGTTCTGCCAATCTTGTTGATTCAAAAACTAGGTTTGGGTTTACCAATTTTCATAATAAAACTTTAAACAAGTTTTCAATATGAACCTATTTCAGCCCTTTTTGTATCATCTTTTATCACAAGTTGGGTGCTGGAATATTCTACTATAGCTTTAACCTAGCTATTCTGCATCTTGAGGGTGTTAGACAGAAGGAATTGTTACAATAATGCTATATAAAACAATCATAACCTGAAAGTGGTTATCATTAATTTTAATAAACACATACAATGGAGTTAATAAACTTCTTTTTTTATATTTTCAAAATATTTTTACAACAAAGGTCTCACCCTCAATATCACTTATAAGGAACATTTCAGTTCTAGGTTTAGAATTGAAAACTGATTCAACAAAAGGAATTAATGATGAACCAGTTACCAGGAAGGTATACCCAGAGTGATGTTATCATTTTATGGGTGAGATACAATCATACTCCTAACAATCATCCTATCATTTAGCATTTTAGTGTATCAAAACAGTTGAAAATTGGAAGATGGGGTATATATTTATTAAGCAATGTGAGGGGAAAATAACTATTAGCAAAAAAAAAAAAAAAAAAAAGAAGAACATGAAGAAACCCAATATTGTCTTTAGGAATTTTTCCAAGGCCTATTTATTAAAATTTGCAATTGTGTATCATAAGGGTGCTTACAGTATATTCCTTTACTCTGTTAAAAAAATTGTATCTTGATAGATGGAAAATCTATTCATTTAGGTTTTTAACTTTGGTAATATCATAATTCTCAATTCTCAGAAAGGAGAAAATGTATTCTAATTATTATGATCTATAACAAACAACACAGGCCACTAGGTGTACTAAATATAAAAGAACCTCCTTGTGTACCATATGGGTGGGTAAAAACAGGGCAAAACTACTGATTAAAACTACCCTAGACTGTTATGAAAGTTGACTGATGAAGTACACAATGCAAATATAATGCTGAGATCACTTACCTTTACAACCAACAACATACGATTGAATTAACTAACAAAAACAAGGAATCTGATGTATACATGAAACACTACTACATTTGGAGGGAATTAGCATTTTGGGTGAACCCAAAATAAAGCAAGTGCAAATTATACCATATGAAAAGGGCTTTCTAGTTAGTGTCACATTGATGAATAATTTCATTATATCTAAACTAAACACAGATGTGATAAAACCAAAGATTCTTAATGTTGTTTCATTGTGCTTATCTAGAGGAGTACCTGATTATAACAGGTTTTTGATAAAACTCAGAACCTTAACTTTTGCTTAACTATAAATGCAGCACTAACATTAAGTGGAAAAAGTTTTAAAAGTTGTTATTATTATTTTTTAGCTGTTTTAATATTCTCCTATGCATGACTCAAATGTTTACGTCAAAGGAAAAAACAGCCTAGCTAAACTGGCTGAAGATATGAGGAAGATCAAACTGAGTACTTTACAAGAGAGATTCTCCCATATCTACTTAACATAAATATTAAGAACTTCTTCATTGATATTGTAGAGATATCAAAATTAAATGAAAAAGTAAGATTGCCATGCAAACACAAATGAAGTAGCATTTAATTCATTGCTAATAGTGAGAATAATAAGAACTCTTTTCCTGAAAAAAAAAAAAAATTCTTTTTCTCACGAAAAAAAATGCTGTTTGTTAATGGGAGGTTCATGTATGTTTTCAAACTAGTCCAATGATGAGTATTCCCATTGTACTTTTGGTTTTTCGCCAAGAAACACCTAAAAGGAAGAATTATCTAGGAATCTAACACACGATATCGAATTACAGCAACCCAGCTGAACAGATTTAACATAATAATCGGAGTAAAGCATGCTCATCTATAGTTTTTGTTAACTAGTTAATCTTTTACAAAGTTTTTTATTATATGATTAAGTGACTCGATACCTCAGTCAATCAATCTATGACACGTGCTTTTTCAGTAGTATCATATAGCTTTCTCGACGCTAACTACACCGTATTATCAGTCTTCAATCTATCAAAATTCTACCTTCTTTCTCAATCTTTATCCTATCCACGTACATCAAAGTAAGTGAATTTATTGATCTTGTAATAGCTAGCATAATTGATCTTAAATTAATGTTGTGTTTTAACCTGTATTTCAGTTCGAACCAGTTTCTTAGTTTCTTAAGATCGTAACAATATCTACCGTCAATAAATCTACTCTAGTCACTGCAACTGCGTTCGAATGGTGTACTCTATGGTTATCTACTAAAGGCTATCTTCTATCAGTGGTTGTAGACTACATTTAGTTCGAATTTGGTACGTATAGCTGTGTTATTTACGACTGTACATTGCTGTATAACTTCTACTTCGCCGTACTTGATTTCGTTGGAATGATCGGAATGCTGTATGGTTCAAAGGAACATTGATAACCGCATGGTCAAAGGAATGATCGGAATTCAATAATCTGCCAATCCAATAATGGAAGAACTGCGACAACTGAAACGAGCTAGGAGCGCCGCCAAAGGGCTTATTACAAAAACACAAAATGAAATCAAAGAAATGCTACTCAGCGTCGACAATTTAGAATCCATAAAATTGAAAATTCCCGAACTGGATGACGCGATGGACAATTTTCGAACTGCTCACGAAACTTACCACGCCAATCTGTCTGACGAATGCGATATAGAAGAATCCCATGAATACTTCGAAGCAGAGATGACAAGAGTTTGCGATTTAAAACGAAGAATAGACTCTATAGCCACAGCATCAGAGTTGGAGAAGAAGTCATGCGATCCAAAGGTCGATGACGACAACGCCAGTGTCACGTCTCATCGCAGCTCACGTTCGTCAAGGGCAAATATCGCCGCACGAAAGGCAGCGTTGAAAGTTCAAGTGACGCTTCTTAAAAAACGACAAGCACTTCAAGAAGAAGAACTGCGTTTGAAACAGAAAATGGAACAATTGGAACTGGAAACAGAAATAGCAAAGGCCACCGCCGAAGAAAATGCCTACGAAGGTGAGAGCAGTTACGAGACAGTTTCCAATGAATCGAGCGGCGAAGAAACAGACGAGGACAGTACGGAAGAAAACGGAGATTTTAAAAGGCCTAAGACACCATTAACACCACCACCGATGCTCAACTTACCAGCCGACCTTAAAATATCAATCAACGAGAAGAAGACAGAGGACTTGAAGAAGGACATCAAGATAAAATCGGAAAACGAAGAAGCTATTCTTAGCGCGATGGCGGCCCAGAGAATGCAAGCTCAACAAATAGAGAGCCTACTGGTTCAGCAACAGCGACACACCCTTGCCTTGATGCTACCTCAGCCTGAGGTACCAACCTTTGACGGAAATCCGATAGAATATTGCAGCTTCGTCCGAGCCTTTGAGAATATCATCGAGTCCAAAACGGAGAGCGACAATGCAAGATTGTACTATCTTGTACAATATACAGCTGGAGACGTACAGGAGCTGATGCGGAGTTGCCTTTCAATGCCCCCCGCAGAAGGCTATCGCGAAGCCCGAAAACTTCTTAAGCAAAGATACGGCCAAAGCTACAAAATAGCAGCATCGTATGTTGGTAGACTAACCGAAGGCAACCCGATAAAGACCGAATCTGGCGAAGCACTGCGTAAGTTCTCAACCCTTCTCACGAGCTGCAGGAACACCCTAAGAGAGATTGGATTTTCGAGTAAAATAGAAAACCCGGACACGCTGAAGCGCATTGTGGACAAGCTGCCATACGGGTTACGCCTGAAGTGGCGCGACATCGCAGATAGGATCACCGAAAGGGACGGAAGAGAAATTACCATTGACGATGTAGCCGCATTCGTGGAGGATCGCGCGAGAATTGCAGCCCATCCAATATTCGGTGACATGTCAAACAACAGCAACCTGAATACAAACAAGCCAAGAAGTTACAACGAACGAAACACTAGGAGAACAATGTCGTTCGCAACTCAAGTCGACGCGAGAACATCTCCAAACAGCAATAACAAGAACAGCGAATGTCTCAATACTACGACGTCTCGGAGACTTCCAGAATGCCCGTCATGCAGCAATAATCACTGGCTTTCTCAGTGCTCCGTCTTCAGAGGAATGAGCTTAGAAGAAAGACACAAACTTGTTCGCAACAAGAGATTGTGTGACAACTGTCTTACCAATGGTCACGTAGCTAATTCTTGTTCAAAGGCAAGCTTTTGCAAGGTGGATGGATGCACACAAAAACATTCGACCTTTCTTCACCCAAAGTCGAGTACAGCTAAAGAATCCAAACAAGATGGCGAGGCAACAAGCAGTGATTCGAAACAAACCACCAACCAAAGTTCCTCCCAGGTTCGAAACGGCTATGTCAAGAGTCACCCAACAGTCCCGACCCGGAAGATAATAGCCTTGCCTATAGTTCCTGTGAAGGTCAAGGCAAGAGACTCCAACAAGGTAGTACAAACGTACGCGTTCCTGGATGGGGGATCAAATACCACCTTTTGCACAGAAAGACTCAAACACATGCTCAATGCCCAAGGAAAGGAAACCACTTTATCTATCACGACGATAGAGAAGGTCAACAGCAAAACTGAGACAACAGTTCTTGGCCTAGAGGTATCAGCCCTGGATGGTACTGGCCATCTAGAAATTCCTACCGTATTCTCCATTGCGAATCTTCCTGTCTCGACAGAAAGTATGGCTAGTCAAGTAGATGTAAACAGTTGGCAACACTTCAAAGGTCTTAGTATACCAAGCATCAATGCAGAGGTCGACTTACTGATTGGCAGCGACGTTCCCAGAGCCCTGCAACCGGAGGAAATCAGAGCAGGATTAGAAGGAGAACCATACGCAATGAAGACCATTCTAGGATGGGCGGTTGTCGGACCACTGAAAAATGGAGCCCACGAATTCCACATGTCGAACTTTGTTCAATCTGAAGCAAATCTCGAACATCAATTTAAGAGTTTCTGCAATATGGAGTTCAACGACTCACAATACGACAACAAGAGAACTATGTCAATGGAAGACAGGCGAGCTCTAAAGATCATGGAGGAAACTATTTGTCGTAAAGATGGGCATTACGAGTTGGCGCTGCCTTGGAAGAATGACGCGCCCTCTCTTGAAAACAACAGATGCCTTGCTATGCACCGTCTTCTGCTCCTGAAGAAACGACTCGGGAAGGACCCCAAGCTACACGAGATGTATTCAAGATTCATCGACAATCTGCTCGAGAAAGACTACGCCAGAAAGGTCACTGACTGTTACGTCGCCACGAATGTTACCTGGTATCTGCCTCACCACCCTGTGTTCCATCCAAAAAAACCCGACAAGGTCCGCGTCGTATATGACTGCTCAGCTAAGCATAAAGGCAAAGCATTGAACGATGAGCTTCTACAGGGGCCGGACCTTAACAACTCTCTGATTGGGGTGCTTACGAGATTCCGCGAGGAACCAATTGCCCTCATGTCAGACATTGAATCAATGTTCTATCAGGTACGAGTACCGGAAGGAGATCGTGACGCTCTACGATTTCTATGGTTTAAGGATGGAGATCTCGAAGGTGAAATAGAAGAGTTCCAGATGAATGTCCATCTGTTCGGAGGAACTTCATCGCCTAGTTGCGCAACGTTTGCTCTACGCAAGACAGCTGACGACTACTCAGGAGAATTCAGTACACAGGCAATCGAGACAGTTAAGAGAAATTTCTACGTCGACGATTGCCTCAAGTCTGTGGCTACCGAGAAAGCTGCAGTTCATCTCGCTAAAGAGCTGCGTGATCTATTGGCAAAGGGAGGCTTTCGTTTGACAAAGTGGATGTCAAACTCCGCTGCGGTTCTCTCGACAATCCCAGAACAGGAAAGAGCGCCTTCTACGAAGACTCTGGACTTCGATTCTACATGCATTGAGAGAGCTCTTGGCGTTCAGTGGAAAGTCTCATCCGACACCTTTGGATTCGCTATCGTTATCAAGGACAGACCCGCCACCAGACGAGGTATACTTTCGGTAGTCAGTTCGATTTACGACCCGCTGGGATTCGTTGCTCCATATACGCTACCGGCTAAGCTGCTGCTCCAAGACCTGTGCCGCCAAAGACTAGGGTGGGATGATCCTATGACAGAGGCAGACCTTCAACGCTGGCAGAGCTGGTTGCAAGATTTACCACATCTGGAAAGCTTAGCTATCCGTCGTTGCTTCAAACCAGACGGATTCGGTGAAGTCTCATCAAGCCAATTGCACCACTTCTCTGACGCTTCTCAACTAGGCTATGGAGCAGTAACATACCTCAGACTAGTCAATCGAGAAGGGAGAATTCACTGTTCTTTCGTCAATGGCAAGTCGAGGCTAGCACCCCTCAAACCAGTTACCATACCGAGGTTGGAGTTGTCTGCGGCTGTTCTCTCCACTAGACTCGATCAGATGTCTCTCAAAGAGCTTTCCATCCCAGTGCTAGAAGATTCGAGATTTTGGACCGACAGCACATGCGTACTTGCATACATCGAGAATGAGGACAAACGATTCCATACGTTTGTAGCAAACAGAGTGACTGCAATACGCGAGAAGTCAACAAGGACTCAATGGTCGTATGTCGACACAAGGTCCAACCCTGCAGACGATGCGTCAAGAGGTTTGTCGCCTAAAGCGGCCTTAGGAGATAACCGCTGGCTGAATGGTCCAGGCTTCCTTTGGAATTCAGAAGAGAACTGGCCTCGACGTCCTGCTGTGAAACTGGAAGATAACGACCCAGAAGTGAAGAGGGAAGCAGTAGTCAACGTTATCTCCACAGCGGAAATGAACGGGGATATGGTAAAGCGCTTCGAACGGTTCTCCAGTTGGACCCGCCTGCGCAAGTCCGTTGCCTGGATGTTGCGGTTGAAGTCAAATCTCCGTAACCTGTGCCGCAAGCGTCGGGCTCAAGAGACTGTCAACACTTCGAACAAGCTGGATCCGATAACAGTGGACGAGATGAATGCGGCAGAAAGGGAAATCCTCAAGTTAGTGCAGAAGTCGGCCTTTCCCGAAGAGGTTGTCGCTCTATCTTCACGTAATTCCACAGTGTTGCAGTCAAGTTCTATCTACAACCTCAGTCCTCAGCTGATTGATGGCCTGATATGTGTAGGAGGTCGTCTGGCGAACGCACCGATAGACGAAGATCACAAGCACCAAATTATTCTCCCTAGCAAGCAGCATGTCACCGAGCTGTTGATTAGACACCACCACGTTACTAATGGTCACTGTGGCGCAGAGCATGTTTTATCTCATCTAAGACAAAGATACTGGATTGTCAAGGCCCGAGCAGCGGTGCGCCGTGCCATCGGTACATGCTTCTTTTGCAGAAAGAATCACGGCAAACCACAGCAGCAAAAAATGGCGGACCTGCCAAGAGACCGCGTGACTCCGGATAATCCACCGTTCACATCCGTCGGGATTGACTTCTTTGGACCGTTCTTGGTACGTCGTGGAAGAACAACAGTAAAGAGATACGGCGTGATCTTCACTTGTCTTACCGTACGAGCTGTTCATATAGAAATTTCACACAGCCTAGATACAGATTCCTTTATAAACACGCTAAGGCGATTTATCGCAAGAAGAGGCCCACCTAAAGAAATTAGGACGGATAATGGGACGAACTTCGTCGGGGGCGAAAGGGAACTTCGCGAATCGATCCAATCAATGAATCAGCAAGCCATCCACGACGCGCTTCTAGCAAAGAATGTAAAGTGGACATTCAATCCACCTTCAGGCTCGCACCATGGCGGTGTGTGGGAGCGATGTATCAGATCGACCAGGAAGATTCTCCAAGGACTTTTAAAACAACAAACCATCTGCGACGAAACGTTATCCACCCTGATGTGCGAAGTAGAAATGATCATGAACAGCCGCCCACTTACAAAGGTTTCTGAAGACCCGCGAGACCTTGAAGCTCTGACTCCCAACCATCTGCTACTGCTACGTCCAGGTTCGACCATTCCCCCAGGTATTTTTGCAAAGGAAGACGTATACAGTCGGCGAAGGTGGCGACAGGTGCAGTACCTAGCCGACGTTTTTTGGAGGAGGTGGGTGAAAGAGTACCTGCCCAGTCTACAAGCCCGCCAAAAGTGGATCAAAAAGCAACGGAATCTGCAACCCAACGACGTCGTGATGATCGTTGATGATACCACACAGCGATTTTCATGGCCACTAGGCAGAGTACTAGAAGTTTACCAGAATAGTGTGGATGGCTTAGTACGGTCCGCTAAAATAAGGACGAAGACATCGACGCTTGTACGTCCAGTCAGTAAGATTGTACTTCTGGAGGAAGCAGATGTTGCAGCCTAAACAAAGGACTCTACGATATACTATTGTGCAATGCACGAGGGACACTAACTTTGAACTCTTAGTTTATTACATACCATTTACGATTATTATTGTTACCGTTCAGTTTTCTTGTCCTCCGGCCTTTATCCTTATAGTTTATTGTAAAGGCAGTACTTAGCGCCTTTAAGGGGCCGGAATGTTAACTAGTTAATCTTTTACAAAGTTTTTTATTATATGATTAAGTGACTCGATACCTCAGTCAATCAATCTATGACACGTGCTTTTTCAGTAGTATCATATAGCTTTCTCGACGCTAACTACACCGTATTATCAGTCTTCAATCTATCAAAATTCTACCTTCTTTCTCAATCTTTATCCTATCCACGTACATCAAAGTAAGTGAATTTATTGATCTTGTAATAGCTAGCATAATTGATCTTAAATTAATGTTGTGTTTTAACCTGTATTTCAGTTCGAACCAGTTTCTTAGTTTCTTAAGATCGTAACAATATCTACCGTCAATAAATCTACTCTAGTCACTGCAACTGCGTTCGAATGGTGTACTCTATGGTTATCTACTAAAGGCTATCTTCTATCAGTGGTTGTAGACTACAGTTTTGATCACATATTTTCAAATTTAAAGCACTCACGACTATATTTACATTATTATCTTGACAATCAAGCAGCATTTATAGGTCAGAACTTAGGAAAAGACTTAGAATAACGGCGCAATAATTGCATTTCTTCGCTGTCTTTTTATTCAAATACATATACACTTCGATGACTTGTTTTTGTCCGAGTAAGACTGAAAATAATATGATTAACCATTCATATAAGGTCAAGATACTCATCTGACTTGTTTTCTTGATTAATTACGGCATTTAATCCGGATATGTTAGGAAAAAAACTACGATTTTTGGAAAAAATAGCGCTCGACAAGAATTCTTCCTCGTCCGCCATTTTGTACTGACCGCCTGCGTTAAATTCAGCGGAAAACCACACTGCGCATCCTCAGTTAATATATTGGATTAACCAATCACGCGTTTTTAAGCCGTGTCCATTCAATGCGAATGCGGAGTTTTAAACTCCGTTCGCTCGGGGAAAACTCATCGCGATCCCCGTAAAAAGAAATCAGGCCCGCATGTATGGGACATCAATACGATGTTAGCAACGGGTGAGCTATCAAGACTGCTTTTCTATCTACTTATTGATGTATATATTAAATGTTTTGATTGTTTTTGGTCGGTGTGTGTACAAAAATTGAAACTCATCAACCTCACAATGGAGTGGAGTGGAGTGCGGACGGCGGACTGAAACATTGCATCATTATTATTTATCATTTATTTTTAGCTGCTATGCATACTGGTCTTGGTGCAACTGGTATCAATAAATTACTTTCATCATTGAATATACCCTGGATTAACAGAAAAACATACAAAAAAAGAGAAGACGAAGCAGGCCAAGGAATAAATACTGTTGCAGAAGTGTCTTGCACAGAAGCAGTTAGGGAAGAAGTTGAAAAAGTGTTAGAGCACTCTGAATCTATGTAAGGAATTTGGCTTTTGTATTTTGTGAGATTATTATGATAGTGGTAGTAAATGTTAAAATGGAAATGATATATCTGTGAAATGGTCGAAGGTTTTTAAAAATAATTCAGGAAATTTATGATGGCTGCTATTTTTTGTATCCAACAATTTAGTCTGCATTTATATTTTAAAGGGATATTATTTCTTACTAAAAATAGATTAAATCATTGATCAAAAAGTGGGTTGGAATTACCTGTAAAAACACAAGTGTAGAACACTTTACTAGTTGTACCCTTTTACACTTTACAGGTTTTTGAAAACCACTCTAATATCACATTATTATTTTCTGGGATTAAGGCATTATTTCGAGTTGTTTTTTCCTTGAATTCATATAGTAATATCTTGAATAAATTTATAGCACAGAACAGTGCAAGATTGATGCAAGCTTTGATGCTGGATGGCAAAAGAGAGGATCTGGACGAGCCTATAATAGTTTATCTGGTATGTAGGTTGACATCAATATTAGAAAAAATTTCAGGAGAAAATGTAAAAAAAATATTGTAAAAGAAAGAATGAAGTTATTGATAGACAACAAAGGGTTCAGGAATCATGAATGTAACAATATACTTTATTTGAGCTTTATTGATGGAAACTGTCAATGATCAATGTTATTAAATATATTTACATCAATACATTAATAAAGATATAAAATGACCATACTCTTTTGTTTTTTACAGGCCATGCAACACTGATAGGTTCTAAAAGTAAAAAAGTCCTTGCCTACAAAGTCAAGTCAAAACACTGCAGGAAATGCGAAAAAGAAAAAATTACGAAGATACCCCAAGCCATAAATGTGCCATGAACTGGACAGGTTCTGCAAAAGCCATGGAGCCTGCTATGGGAGTTGAACTTTGCAAAGACTTAACTGGTGAATTTTCCTTTATATTAAAGTTAATGGATTCATTTTGAACTTGATATTATTAATATTTATAATTATGTAAGTAATTATTTGCTACATAATTATAGTACTTAATGGGTAAAGATGTTCAATTATTTTTCTTCAATTGATAGGGAGTGTAGAAACTACCCAAATGGATGATACGAGGACAGTACAATACAGTATTGGTAACATTATTATGGATGGAGATACTACTACAGTATCTCACATTCATAGAGAAGTTGTCCAAACTATTGGAGTATGGTCCGACATTGGACATGCAAAGAAATCACTACATGGACATCTGCTTAAAATATCTGAGAAACACAAGCACCTAACAAAGAGCGTTGTGGAGTATCTGACAAAATGTTTTGGCTATCTCCTTTGTCAGAACAAAGGAAATGTAGATGGAATCGCTAAAGGTTGTAATGCAATACCAATGCATGCCTTTGGAGACCATGGTTTATGTGGCTCATGGTGTAATTACAACAAAGACCCTTCCACTTATCGTCATCAATCATTACCTCATGGAAAAGACCTACAGGGAGATGATCTCAAAGCTGATTTAGTACAGGTATGTTATAAAGCTGTGATCTAAACTTATCAGTGCTGTAAATGAAATAAAATGCCATAGTTGAAATGTTTTCTCATACTAAAATTCTTGCTTCCCTTGAGATTAAACAAACAATATCTTTCTTTATTCTTATGGGATAAGTAAATGACACTATAAAAATAAGGAAGATAGATGTGTAAAATTCTATATTTGAATGAGAATCTTTCAGCATTTACTGTATTACTTTTCTTATGCATTGTTTTTATCTTAATTAGGTGTTTAAATTATTCTCACAATATGCTGAATGGCACCATTAGGATCAACCCAATCAAATGAGTCTATGAATCAGAGTATCTCTGTAAGAGCACCAAAAAGATTTCACCTATCTGGATCTGCAAGTTTACAGAATCGTGAATACAGTTCTTTGTGAGGTATTCTAAATTACTTTTTTGTTGTTATTTTCTATACCGCATAAAACTTCATGCATGTCAACAAAATGGGACTGTCAGCTGATATGATCAAAAATTTATTCATGGTTGATAAATAGCACTACAGTCCACAAAGATCTTTTTGAAATTAGTAATCATTATTTTGATATTTAAGTTGAAACTAAGTGTAAACTAGAGTGCAGGTCACATAAGTGTGAAATAATTCCTAACTATTTAGCGCCTGATAAATTTAGTTATCAACTACGTCATGTACTAATTAAGAATTTACTGAGGCATAAACACAGTGTCACAGAGGAATTCCCATGTCATTGTGTTCATGCCTCAGTGTAGTTAGTGCATGACTGCATAGTTCCTAACTAGATATTAGTAGTGCTAAATAGTTAAGAATTGTTTCACGCTTATGTGGCGTGCATTCTATAAGACTACTTTATGTTTATTCATAGGTAAATAAAGCAAACAATGAGTCACCTAGCTCTATAACCTTATCCTTCAATGCATCAAAAGACAGCCAATACTCAAAACGGGTAGAGAGGGAAAAGACCAAAAAGTACAGACAACAAAGAATCAAAAACAGACAAATGCGCATGAAACATGATGTACTAAAGGAAATAACAGAAGGCCCAACATACCAGTCTAATATTCAGTTTGAAGAAAACGATCTAGCTGCAGATATAAGTGAAATTCCAACTGCCAATTATCAACCAACAATCTCATTAATTGGTCTAGACAAAATAAAGAAAAATTACAACATTGCTGTGTATGATCTGGAAACCTCCAATTTAGGTGAGTAGTTATATGCAGTCTTTCTAAGACTTGTGAAAATAAAATGCGCAGTTATTCAATGCAAATTTTTAAAAGAAACAGTCAGAGTAGATACAAACAAGCATTGAATGCTTTTCAAGCTGTTAGAGTTTTGTGGTACTCCACTGTTTAATATTGTCTTAGTATTTTTGAGAAGGTGCCTAAATGCAATAAGTTAATATAGCCATAAAAAAACCCATAAAATTATTACGCATGTACCGAGTCCATTCCACACAGTATATACACCACAATAACCCAAAACTACTTCTAGAACTAAACTGCTTTTATGTAAAAAGACATAGTATACTCTCAATTCTTGCAGATAACATAAACATTATGTTTTTCAGGGTTAGATTCTGCAGAAATATTGCAACTGTCAGCAGCTTCTATTTCAAGTGATGTCAACCAGTCCAGTCTCTTTGATGAATATGTCATGCCCTTGAATGGAATAGCTACACATGCTTCCAAAGCAAACAGCTTAACAGTGTTAGCTGGGAGCCTTCTGTATAAATGCCAGCCTGTGAAAACAACAACTCTGGTGGAGTGTTTGAAAAGTTTTCTCCTTTATCTGAAGTCTTTAACCCATGACAAAACCTTATTGGTGGCTCACAATTCCAAAGTCTTAGATGCTAGAATACTTGTCAAAGCTTTTGGTGTAGGAAATCTACTTGAAGAGTTTGAGTCCCAGGTCCTTGGTTTTGTGGACACTCTGCCACTCTTCAGAGACATCCTTCCAGAACAGACATCCTACAAGCAAGAAAACCTCGTTAGCAATATAATGGAGGTGTCCTATGAAGCCCATAATGGTCTGGAAGATGTCAAGGCACTACGAGATCTACTAATGCACTTAATGCCTTCTGAAACACAATACACCAAGCACAGTTTTACATTGAAGTATGTATGTAAGTCCCTGGAACACCACAACCGAATTTCTAAGAATCTACCTTCTTTGATGCCTCTTGTGACCAGAAAAATCATTTCAAAGAGTTTGGCTAAAAAAATAGCTGGATCAAACTTAAATCTTAACCATTTAAAACTTGTTTATCATAGAGGTGGAAAGGGAGGCTTGAGAGCTGTCTTTGGTGAGACACATGAGACCACCTTGAAACCAAGGGTAACAAAATCTAGTAAAATCATAGAGAAACTTGTCAATTACTTGAAAACCTAATACAATCATACCACCTAACATAGATAGATAAATAGATAGATGGAGACAGATAGATAGACAGACTGACAGACAGATAGATAAATTGTTATTTTAAATATCGCATTGCACTAGCGTACAATCAAAATGAATATTTACATGATTGAAAGATTTATACTTTAAAACATACAATTATATTCATAATAAGTTAATGGTAGGTTGCGTGTTAGCCATTGGCTCTAGATGATGTCATCCACCCTCACGGTAGTTATCATTTCCAGATGTTTAATTCAAAATGAAGTGTACAATAATTAACTTGAATATTTACATGATTTGTACAGATTCTGAAGACCTAATAAAACAACAGTTTCTTAAAATGGTCATAGCATTGTGTGATAAAAAGTTATTACATTGTTTACACATAACAACATATGTGATGCCAATGAGGTCTGAAAAATGGCAATACATGTGGATGCAAAAAGTTTAAATCCTGGAATCCTGAATAAAATATTACACTAATCCGTTTCCCTGAAAAGTAAATAGGCCAATCTTGATTCTCACACAATGTATAGGGGACCCTGTTTATTGCCCAAAGTAAAACAACACATCATCCCTGCAAAATTTGGCTTACTGCGGCCCAAATTATTGCCAAGATATTCAAAAAAAAGTTGTGTAATGTAAAAAAATATACATGAAATATGAGTGAGACAAGCAATAAATAAACTTGGTCAATTTGTGCTATTTCTTCACTGGATAGATATGCAAGTATACACACGTGATAATCATTTAGAAATAATATTGTTGATTTAATGTGTATATAATTGATTTGTGATTAAAATGCTATATAAATGATTTTTTCAATGAGAAGGCTCGGATTGATTAAATTATATTTATTACGTATTTATTTAAACACAGACTAAATTATTCCCGATATCTATTTTATGCTTACTTACCCGAATAGCCTCCTAGCTATAAACCACTTGTTCCTTCTAGTCTATGAAAATCTTGAGGCTTTATTCAATTCTCAGTTATCCCTACAAGGTTTTCTTGTTGCATTCTCTAGAACAATTTAGTGACCGTATTCTTCCAGTAGTTCTTGCGGTGGTCCGCCATGTTTACCATCCCATAATGCAATGCTCAACCACGTCTCTCAGGGGAGGGGTGGAGGAAATTTTTAACCATCGCTGGAAAAAAGCTTGAAATCTGATATTCAAAAAATTATAACTCCCAAAAACGCATGGCGACCCCAGTTTTTTATTTGCTTGGTATGTTTTGCAAACGCTTAAGATAATTTTGAATGTGCTAATTCAAAAATAAAAATAGTTTTGGGTGATTTCATTTTTGATTTTGTGTTTTTGTCCAAAATTGAAATTTCACCTACTTTTGCACAAAAGCAGATAAAAAATGTATTTTTATGTTTGCAACTTCAAATCTTTTTATTAATATGAAAAATATTTATGTTTAAGATTATTTAGGCAAAATTTCGATGTACCTAAGCCAAACACAAGGGACACGCGATTTTTTGAAGTGCTTCAAAATGCGCTCACGTCATCGGGTCTTTAATGACAATTATATCGCTTGGATGCGTGGGGACCCCCAAATATTTTCACGTTTTTAGATAGCCCCTTGGGTACTCTAAATAACTGACAAAGTATCATTTAAATAAAAATGGGTCGCGAACTGTACCCACCATCCTTAAGAATCGCTTCCAGTGCGCATGCGATTTTATCCCGAATTTCTTACTTTCTTTTGTTTAATTAACGACAAAAGAAGGTTTAAACTAAAGAAAGTAAGGGATTCGGGATAAAATTGAGAACTAGACAAGAGGTAACTTACCTTGCAGGATAATTGTAATTCTCCGAAGATATACCAGATATACGGAGAAATTATGACCTCATTATGCGAGCTTCACCGCGCATGCTCAGTAAGACCACTCTTCAAAGACCATTGTTATGTAAATTAACAAGTATGAATAGGAGCCAATCGAAAGCAATCTTCCTCTTCTTCTTTAGTGAAGAAAATAGCCATAAATTAAAGACTTTTGGAGTCTCTATTCAAACCGAAATGTCTAGGAGCAAGAAGGTTTAAATTGGAAGGGATTATTAAATCTAGAGAACACATTAAATCTCCCTTTTGAATTAATTGGCGGGCACATTCTATTCTAGTCTCCATTTTAAAACGGAGTCTAGGTACAAACGTATTAAGAGGTTTAAGATTGATCACCTGGTCTCAAATCACCGGTTTTCTTAGGAACCAGGAAAATATTAGAGATAAATTCTCCTGGGCAAGGGTGGGCTTCAACAATAACACCCTTTAAAAGAAGACTTTCAATCTCTTTATCTATAGTCAACTTTTGTTTTCCATCAAGTGAGGGGGATTGGGAATCTGAAATTGGACAGCAGGAGGGCACTCAAATTCTAATGAGTAACCCTTCACTGAATTGATAATAGCTGATAATCCAAGGATCCGTCGTGATTTGACGCCAACGATCGACGTGGAAAGCTAAATTACTAGCAGTAAAACTTATATTAAGTTCTTGCTGGGACTGAATGGATTGGATTTGGACATTTCTGACCTCCTGTCCTCCTGCTGGTGTCTAGATCTCCCGTAGCGATCGTTCGTTTGTGGCTTGAACCGAGGCCGGGCATTGGAACGATCCCCCAAAAAAGAACGTGAACTGCTTGATCTCTGACCGCGCGAACGGTTCTTGGCGGAAGACTTGTCTTGTTTTAGAACTTCCAATCACCTTACTTGTGATTCGCTTTAGCGATATCATCGACGGCTTTAAAAAGGTCGTCACCGAAAAGAAATTCTTGCTCAACTCCGGTTTCAGGGTGTCCCTTCTAACGGAGCACGTTTTGAACGATGCATGGGCATAGAAACACAAGGGCATCTGTTAACTGAGGTAGAAATTCCTTAGGATTAAACTGACTGTCTTGCTTTCTACAGTGAAGCATAGTTTCACACGCCACAGCAAAAGCTTGAGCGACCTTTGAATTTCTTGAAGACTCAAATCCTTTCTTTTCATTGAGTGAGAAAGCTCTGCCCACAAAGACTGGTTAATCTTAGGAACGCATACCAACGGGCAATTCTCTGGTGTCTTGTATTTATCTTGCAGCTCTTTGAATTTACCGTCCAATGGTTTCTTGGTGAAGCATTCATCAAGTCTTTTTGCCAAACCATCGTTTATTTTTGGTCCATAAGACTCTGCATCGTCATAAATTGACGAAGGAAACTCTAAATCTTCTAGAGGTTCATCAGCCAGTCGGCTTCAGAATCCTCGTCTGATTCAGAGAGGAAAATTGCAGAAGGGTCAAACGAAACGTCTTCTAACACATTGGAAAGCCGTTTGCTCGTTTGGCCTTTGGCTTTTGTATCGAGTCGGGACGTCTCTGCATGCTTTCAGCCAAAACCTGGATGGAATTGGTCAGCTCGGGGATGCCGAGAGCTTCCTTCAACTCATAAACGTCTTCGGAGGAGAAACGTGGTTTTGTTCCGGAGGCATTATCTCGTAAAAATTGTCTGTCGGCAACAGGATCGTCTTGTAAAAGAGTATTTTCCTCATCCATACTTGCACTCAACTGAAAAAAACAACATTAATGGACAACGAGAAAAGCAGTACCATCAGTATAAAACCAAAAAAAAAAGGTAAGATTAAAATTGAGGAAGAAACTTAAAAGGTTTCCAAACGGCTAAGAGATGGTCTGATACCTGTGAGACTTCGTGCATGGAAGAAGAAGAGGAAGATTGCTTTCGAATGGCTCCTATTTATACTTGTTAATTTGCCTAACAATGGTCTTTGAAGATTGGTCTTATTGAGATCGACGATCGACCACCATGACGCGCTCCTTCGACGCCTTCGGTTCTCTTTTGGTCTCTCTGATAATGCATTAACTTGGTTTCGTTCACACCTTTCTGAACGTTTCCAACATGTTGTAGTGGTGGTAAACGCACTAATTTAAACTAAACTAAACTAAACTAAACTAAATATGTATGTTCAAACAGATGGTGTGCCGCAAGGCTCTTGCCTGGGTCCACTTCTTTTCTGTATTTATACCAGTCGTCTCTGCGAGATTGTTAGCCATCACTTACCGCAAGTGCATTGCTATGCAGACGACACTCAAATCTACTTTGCATTTAAACCAGATAATAACATCTCTCAAGATCTGGCTATCAGCACCATGGAAGCCTGCATAAAGGACCTGAGACGTTGGATGATTGAAGACAAATGCAGGCTTTGCGTGCGTATTTTTATTTTTTGTCGTCGGCTTCAAAACGCCATCGCCATTATGATTGGTGGAATTCATCACGTGCCAATCCACAGCTTTTCTGACCACATTTGGACCACGCATGTGTTGATGTACATCGCTTCATTGTTCAGTGTGATTGTAATATATTAGATCAAACTAATAACTTGGCTGTACATGTATATAATGATGCAGTAGTTACAATAAATACCACAAAAAACTTCAGAACTCGTTATTCAAAGTATGTTTATCACAAATTATAGAAAGAGTAATTCATATCACTTGCATGAAAGCTATTGTGGTATACAAGCTAGTGATCCACATACATATCTCACTTGTTGAATTGAATAAAAGTTCTTGTAAACTGACATATATTTTTGTTGTTGTTTCTTTCGTAGATTAACGTCTCATAATAATTCAAGTGACCATCTCCATCGTATGTGTAACCGAGAAAAAACTGAGAAGAACGACCATTGAGGATTGAAAAACGAATCGATCTAAGGGACGGACCATTAGAAAGTTGATGGGGGGTGGGGTGGTTGCGTAAATCCCCCAAAAATATATCGAGCAAGCACTGAAACCTCAAAAAAATATCGTGCAACTTCTTCTGCTAACTATTCTCACTGCATACATAATTGGCGTGTCACGTAGGAATTTAGCAACCCACCATATATGGACATTGGAGTTTGCGCAGTGCAGGTGTAATGCTTTGCGACCCCTGCATATATAAGCGCCACACCCAGATCCTTGAATCATTCCGTCGGAAGCTGCCTAAGGAGAGGTGGCGGTTGACGACGCATCGCATGCTTTTCGAATGCTCATTGCCAGCAGTCGCGGTCACCTTCCACATCTTAATTCCCGTGACTCGGTAATGAGTATGCAGTGAGGATAAAATACTGTACGCAAAAAAATAACGTGCAAGGGTTGAGCCAAAAAAATAAATAGACAGACAGACAAGCAGACAGACAGACAGACATATTTTATTTGGCGTTTTGCACATAGTTGCACATCAACTTAGTTCCAAATAAGTTAAGAGTATATACGTATGTTTATGTATGCACATAATATCGATATTCACATATTCCACACATACACATACGTACATATATATTCTGTATATATAAATGTTCATATAATTATTTCGATAAAATGCGTTACTAATCCTAATCATCTTTATGCAATATTATAAAAGTATTGATTTTTATTTGTTTTGTTGTTGTCGCTTTTTTCACTGCGCAGAGCAAAACAATTGTAAACGTATTTTGCAGCAGCTGGTTGTAAAATGTGGAGACGGGATCTATCAACCTCAGAAACAAATGGTCCTCCGTAAGGGAGCTATTTATATTATTTTGCATAATAAATTCTTCTCTAAGTTTGGAGTATAGAGGGCATCTAATTAGGAAGTGTCTTTCATCTTCTATTATATCAGTACAATGAAAGCACTTCCTTTCCTCTACCTTCTTGTAATTAGAGTATCTGCCTCTTTCAATTTCTAAGTCATGGTTACTTGTTCTCAGCTTAGTTAAGGCTCTTCTAAGATCAATTTTTTTACATTTATTAAGTAACCTTCTAACATATAACTAACTTTGAAGAGGCGAAATATCATGCAAACGAAATTCTGAAAGGTGACAAAGTGTTCGAAATTCCAGTATATAATGATAAGTACTAAACTACACAGATAATCAAAAATTTGGTGTTTCGTGCAATGATTTCTTTGAATGGCATCAAATACTGTCACAAAGATGGAATGGCCAAAGAATCATCAAAGAAATCAAAATAAGTAAAAGGCTAAAGATTGAGATCACAGTGGCTGGCAATCGAGTATGGCGCGCGGAATGGCTCTTTTTTTTGTTTGTTTGTCAATTACATTACTTCGCTTGAACGGTACACTTATCAGTCAAGGGCGGTTCCAGCCAAAATTTTAGGGGGGGCTAATTGAGGTTAGGGGAAACTAATTGAGTTTGTTCCGTCAACACAGCGGAAAACAATATAACAAAGCATCGTTTTTTCCTGCTGAAGGGGGGGCTTCAGCCCCCCTAGGCCTTTGCCCCCCCCCCCCGGATCCGCCCTTGTCAGTGCATTGCATTGCATACGCACGTTTTCATATGTTTTCTATGTAAATAAATGCTTATAAAAATAGTTCAATTGCGAAAATTCGATCGATTTACAAAAGCTCTGTCAATCACAAAAACTCTGTCAATCACCAAAACTCTGTCAATTACAAAAACTCTGTCAATCGCCAAAACTCTGTCAATTACAAAAACTCTGTCAATCGCCGAAACAGCCGGACAAAAAGGCAGAATAACTGAATACATTTTTTTTCATATACTCGAAAGAATGATATTTCTTTTTGAGTTTTGAGAGTGAATTTATGCTGAAGTCATAAGACCTATTTTGTTACATTTTGAAGGAATTATTTTAGATGGATAAACATTAGTTATTAAATAGACTCAGGTGAGCAGGTGCCTTAATCAACGATTCACTAAAGTACTAGTCATAATTTCAGGTGCCTTAATCAACGATTCACTTAAGTACTAGTTATAATTCCAATTATGATTAACGAGCTACCATTCCTAAAATAACCAATGAATAATTTTTACTATCGAAATCGGGGGAGAAATTCTATCTTAATCCCTAATGTTGATTCTGCTTGATTAAATGACCCCCAGTTTGTTTGATGTGTTGTTCTCTCCTATGCTACGAGGGTTTTCTCCGGGTTCTCCGGTTTCCTCCCTCCGTAAAAATCAACATGTGAGTTGAGCGCTGTGTGCATAGAATATTAAATGTAGTGGTAGTGCGTGTGAGCGAAAAGTGTCCCCAATTAGTGCGAAAAGCGCTAGAACGACTAGACACTTAAATAAAGTGATTTATTTTTTATTTTTTAAACTGAACCTATAAATTGAATGACGAAAAATTGATAGTATGGTTAAAGAAGCACACGCACCGCATTGGTTGATTCCTCTGTGTGGACACAACAAACGCCAGTCACTTAGACTCCATTCTAATACAGGCTGGACGTCGTACGTCATTAGGTTCAAAATGACAATGCTGAAATTACGTTCTATTGTTTTGTTGTTCCCAAAGCGAATTATTAATCTCTTGATGCAAATTTAGCGAGTACATAATTAACACCAGAAGAGCCCGTTGCTACCATATCTTCAAAGACACGGTTAAGTATCACCAGCAAACGAAGCTGGAAAGTTTTGTCCAAACGCAATGAGAATTTTCGAGCTATTTATAGGTTAGTATTTGTAACCGGCGGCAAGGCGCTCAGCTATGAATCAGATTGCAAGTGGTTTTGACAAAAGAATTTATTGAAAAATTCACACAACTTTACAATACATGAAAAAAAACGGGAACGAGATTACAGGATATCTCTAATGAAAACAAGAAAAATATTTACAATGAGATAAAATAAATTTGTAGCTTATCTAAATAGCTAAAAAGTTATGAATAAAATACAGTTTTGCTAGATATAAATAGAAACGGAAATACGTAAATTACGTCACAGGTAATTTGAATATTGCATACTGATTAGCAGTGTTTACAATACGCGAGTGAAAATTACTAGGTTGCAAAGTTTAATGTACAAGTCGGTAAACCGTTTAAAATGAACTAAACCAATGGAAAAAGCAATAGGAAAAATTGACTAGAGGTTAACTATGGCTTTAGGTAAGTATTTTAACCTTTGTTTATGACAAACTAAGAATTACACGGTTTACTGAACACGCGGTCGCGACAATGACCTTGAGTGTAGAGTTTAAGTAGCGAACAAATTAAAGGTTGGAAAGAAAAGGTCTTTTATCCCGCAGTTAAGGCTATTTATCGTAGTAAAAAGGTTAAACAAGCGAGTAAGGCGGTAGCGATCCTATAGTAAACGTTTTAAAGAGTTTAAAAGACAAAATACACTCAGCGTGATTACTAAATTACTACTGCGTGAATAACTTTGTACTAAATTACGCGCTAATGCGACTAGCATTACAAAAACATGAAACGAATGCTTAACAAATATATAGATAATCTAAGCTATAAAATATAACGACTAGTTAACGATATTAACATAGATTTGTCCTAAATCTATCCTAGGTATAAGTGTAAAAGGCTTCAAAGATTCATACCTTTACATCGTAGAGAATTCCTTGTCTTGATATGTGCAACGTCTTCAAGAACTTTTACTACACTGATTTAAGCTTAGTTTGGGCCTATTTTTATGGAAAAACCTGCATTCTTAAGACCTTACACATCCTATGCAATGTTGCACGCCCTAGGCGCAAACAGGATGTCCCAAACACGAACTTACGTAAACAAGCGCCAAACCTAGGCATGACTCACTGTAATGTAATTACGTACGGAAATTATTTCTTGCTTACGCATTTTCCACGCAAACAGTTAACTAAAGAATTACATTCCTATGTGTACACGAGGCATTCCTAATTAAAAATATAGATTTATGACTAAATAATTACTGTCCAAAATAGTGTCTTTTGACTCTGTCACACTTGCCCCTCCTTTTTGTTTGCTTCGTCCTCGAGCAAATTCAGGAACAATGATACGCAGGTGGACTCGTCAGTGCTGAAGTGCGGATCTTGGAAGATTATAGAGGTTGCTGTGTTGGCCTGCCGTTGTCCTTGTGGAACGTCGGAGTACAGGTGCAGCCAGTTCTTCCTCAGACGCATCATCACTATCATCATCATCATCAGGTTCAGCTGGTTCTGTCATTGGTTGAAAGGCGATTGTCATTCCTCCAATGTCATCTTCTTCATCTGATGATTCTGGCGATGCAGTACATGTTTGTCTAGACCTGTCAGCTTGCCTGTGTCGTCCTCGTATCTCCAGCATTGGTCTTGGACACACTTGCATTTCTCCTTGACTAACAACTTTATCTCCTCCATGTCCATCAGCTCTTTCAACGACATATGTATTGTTGTCTCTTCGTTCGACGATTTTGTACACTTGGTTGTCCCATTTATCTTGAATCTTGTTTCTTCCTCTGACTTTACGGTTGCGAAGGAGTACTCGCTCTCCAACTTGTAGTGGTTCGGCCAGTGCTCTGCTCTTCTGGTCATGGATCTTCTTTCTGATGGTAGCAGCTTCCTTCAAGTTTTGTGTCACAGTGGTATAAGCTTCTCGTAGACGAGTCTGGTGCTTGGTAATCCATTGCTGGTTGTCTACTGTCACTTGTCTGTCATCATCAGGAAGTAGAATGTCCAAAGATAGCTTTGCATCTCTACCAAACATCAGGTAGAAGGGTGAGTATCTAGTCGTTGCATGAGGCGTAGCATTATAGGCGTAACATAACTCTTTCAGGTGTTCAGGCCACCTTCTTTTCTTTTCTGCTGGTAGAGTTCTTAGAAGCTCATGTAGTGTACGGTTGAATCTTTCGCACTGCCCATTTCCTTGAGGATGATAGGGGGTTGTCCTTGACTTCTTAATTCCATACACTGCACACAACTCCTTGACTAGTTCTGCCTCAAATGACTTGCCTTGGTCAGAGTGTATTCTTTGGGGGATTCCATACACAAGGAACCATTCTTTAATCAGGGTCTTGACTACGGTTGTAGCTTTCTGATCACGGGTAGGTACAGCAATTGTAAACTTTGTGAACACGTCTGTTAACACGAGGACATTTTCTCTTCCATCTGTTGCAGGCTCAAGCAAGGTAAAATCCATCGCTAGCACTTCCAATGGCCTAGTAGCTAGTAGGCTGCCCATCGGTGTCTTGACTGGAAGGTAGGATCCTTTGGCAATGACACATCTTTCACAATTTGAGATCCATTGCTTCACATCTCCTTGCATACCGGGCCACCAACATCTTTTCCTCAAGAGCTGTTCTGTCCTGTCTTGTCCTTGATGTCCACATTGATCGTGCGCACCCTTCAGTACTTGTGATTTCATTGATGTGGGGAGTAGCAGTAACCGAAGCTCACTTCCCTGTCCGACTCCTGTACGGCGGTAGAGAACTCCATGGCTTTCCTCAATCCTGTTCCAGTGACTAAGCAACTTCCTTGTATCCCTTGTCTCTTGTTGGCTTTGCCTTTTACTTGGCCGACGTCCAAGGTTTCGGTAGTGGAGGAGACGACTGATACATGGGTCCTCCTGCTGTAGTCGTTGGATCTCTGTGAGAGGTGTGGTTGGGAATGAGGTTGCTTGCTCCTCCAGCGCACTTGTCTCTGTGTTGCTTATGAATGCTGCTGATACCATCAAATGTTGACGTACCTCTTCTGGTAGGTCTGTAGTATTGGTAGAGTAGGCTAGGGTACTTCTTACTTCAACTGTGGTTGGTTCTTCATCTCGGTTGATGCGACTTAGAGCATCTGCATTCTGATTGTGACGTCCAGGGCGATACTTGATGGTGAAGTTGAAGTTTGCTAACTCTGCAGCCCACCTCTGCTCCACAGCTTTCAGCTTACTCTTTGACTGTAGGTATGTCAGCGGGTTGTTGTCTGTGTAGACGACAAACTTCGATCCCAGCAGGTACTCCCTGAACTTCTCACATACAGCCCACTTCAAGGCTAGTAGTTCCAGCTTCCTCGATGAGTAGTTCTCCATGTTTCGCTCTCCACCTCTCAGGCCTCGGCTGGCATAAGCGATCACTTTGACTCTTCCGTCCTGTTCTTGGGACAGCACGGCTCCCAATCCTTCGTTGGACGCATCCGTCTCTAGGATGAAGGGCTTGGTGTAGTCCGGGTAGGCCAGCACTGGTGCTGAGGTTAGTAGATTCTTTAACTTGTTGAAGCTCTTTTGGCACTCTTCTGTCCACAGTACGCCAATCTGCTTCCGGGTGGTCTTGTTACTTCCTCCGCTCCCGAGCTCAGCAACTAACTTGTGCAGCGGGCCTGCCATTTGAGCGAACTTGGGGACAAATCTTCTGTAGTATGATGCGAAACCAAGGAATGATCGCAGATCGCGCACTGTCTGGGGGACTGGCCACTCGTTAACTGCCTTTGTCTTTTCAGGGTCTGTCTCGACACCGTCAGCAGAGACCACGTGCCCCAGGTAGGACACCCGATCTCTGAAGAGTTGACACTTGGTTGGTTCAACCTTTAATCCATGATGCTTCAGCTTACTGAATACCGTTTCCAACCGCTCAAGATGTTCTTCAATGGTGGATGAGAAGACTATGATGTCGTCCAGGTAGACCATCAGGGTGCGAAGTATGTCCTCTCGGAAGACTCCTTGCATCAACCTTTGGAAGGTCGCTGGGGCATTCTGTAGTCCAAACGGCATCCGAGTGTACTGAAACAAACCCATGGGCGTTGTGAACGCAGTCTTGTGCTGATCATCAGGATGGACTTCAACTTGATTGTAGGCTGATGCCAGATCTATGGTGGAAAAGTACTTTGCGCCACGCAGTGCCTCCAGTGATTCCTCTATCCTTGGTAGGGGGTACTGATCACGCTTGGTTTTCTGGTTCAGCTTCCGGTAGTCGACGCACATCCTCAAGGCTCCAGACTTCTTTCGTACAAGCACTATTGGGGAGGCATAGTTACTCTCACTTGGACATATCACTCCTTTTTCTAGCAAGTCTTGTAGATGCTGTTGCACCTCCTGGTATTGGTTTGGAGGAATCCTTCTGTAACGCTCTGTGACAGGCACATCATCGTCTGTGTAGATGCGATGATATGTTGTCTTTGTACAGCCAAGGTCCTCCTTACATGAAGCGAACACCTCTTCATTTCTTTCGAACATCTGGAGAGCTTTCTCCCTCTGAAGTTCCGTCCCGGGGAAATGTTCCAGGGTAATCCCGTGAGGGGGTGTCTGTATCCTTTGCCAACGTACTTTGCCCACAGCTTCCCGTTGGGGTGGCATCTGAGGGTCAGCACTAAGGTTACAGCATACTGTCACCATGTTATTCTCGTGTAGGAACTCCAACTGCTCTCCTCTCTTGACCATCTCTCCCTCTCGCACAATTCCAATCCGCGTCCTCGGCTTTAGCCATATGTCCTTTGCCGTCTGGTTGGCAACTCTGACATAGTAACACGTCTTGGTAGTATCCACGAGAGTACTGGCCACGGTGAGGTTTCCTTCTACTGGTACACCAAGGGGTTCGATCACAGCATCATTGCCCCATGATGGGCCTGTGACCAAGACATCAGATTCCGTGAAAGCAGGGACCCAGACTTTGTCTGAGCCGGCTACTTTCACGAACCCAGTTTTACGTTTACTCTTCTTCTCTTCATCTTGCAGGATCTGTTGGTATTGGGGCACCTGCCCAAGAACGTTGGTTCCCAGTAGGCCAGGTACCCTCCTCTGCATTACTGTAGTGGCTGCTGTGTCCTTCGTGATGAAGATGCCGCACCCAGGGACCACCACTCCTCCGATCTCTACTGTAGCGACGATATATCCAATGTAAGGGATGTCCAAACCGTTAGCTCCTCGCAGCTGCAGTAATCTTGTTTCAGGGTGTAGGTCTCCTAGGGTTGGCTGTAGCTTTTCCCTGTAGAACGACTCGGTGATGAGGGTAACCATGGAGCCCGTATCCACTAAGCTTTTCACAGGTACTCCGCCAATCCTCGCCACCACTGTGGGACTTGTCCCGACAAACTTTTCGTTCTGAAAAAGAGAGTTAGAGCCACTACAGTTCCTCTCCACGGCGTGGCTCACTGCCGTGGAGAGCTGGAGTTTGACTCCTTCTGTGGTGCTGCTGGTGCCTTGTCTTTCAGGGGCTTTGGGCAGTTCGGCCGAAGATGTCCAAGCTCGTGGCAGTTGTAACATCTCCTCGGACCACGTGGGGGACCTCGTGGTGGTGATGGGCTCGCGAACTTCATGGTAAGTTGGGTTAGCAGCTTCTGCTGCTCATCCAGCAATTTTTGTTGCTGCATGAGCTTCTCCACCAGGGCCTTCTGTCCTGCTGTAAGCTCTTGGATGGCATTTACTTGGTTGCTCTCCACCAACACCTCCTTGGCCGCTGCATGGCGATGTGTTCCTCTATCTGTGTCTTCCGAGCTACGATAGGCCTCTTGCCTCACCTCGTTGAAGGTCTTCTCGGGATGTTCTCTGATATAGCGCTTGAGATCCCTGCGCAACAGGTTGTCACGCAAGTTCTCAACGAATGTGTCTCTGAGGTTCTGGTCCTTGTTTTCCAGGGCTCCTACGTGTACTCTGGTTATGTGCTCCGCCATTGACATCAGGGCATGGGCAAAGTCCTGGATGGGCTCCCTGTCACCTTGTTTTCTGGCGAAAAACCTCTGGAGAAGCTGGGTCTTGGTGAGCTTCTCCCCGAAGACGTCTCTTAGAATCCTGAAGAAGCCATCCGGGTCTATCCAGTCATCCACAGGCCTTAGTCGAACTTCATCTCGAGCCGCACCTTCTAAGCTATGGTACAGGAAATCCACCGCCTCTTGACCAGTTAACTTCTGGGCAGCCACAGACCTCTGTGCATCCGCTATCCAGTCTTCAAGCACTTTGTCGTCTCTGCCACCAGCATACTTCCTCAGCTTCTTCTCCCTTGGCACTGTCACTTTTACCACTGGTGCAGGAACAGGTTGGGCAGGGGGTCCTCCTTCAGCCTGCATGCCATCCAGCTGTGCCTTGAGTGCAGCCAATTGCTCTGTGAGTGCAGCCACAGCTTCTTCTGCCATGATTTCAGTCTCGTTCCCGTTGGTAAATAATCAGTAACTACTAATGTCAACTTTCTTGCAATCCCACTTCTGACACCAAAAATGTAACCGGCGGCAAGGCGCTCAGCTATGAATCAGATTGCAAGTGGTTTTGACAAAAGAATTTATTGAAAAATTCACACAACTTTACAATACATGAAAAAAAAACGGGAACGAGATTACAGGATATCTCTAATGAAAACAAGAAAAATATTTACAATGAGATAAAATAAATTTGTAGCTTATCTAAATAGCTAAAAAGTTATGAATAAAATACAGTTTTGCTAGATATAAATAGAAACGGAAATACGTAAATTACGTCACAGGTAATTTGAATATTGCATACTGATTAGCAGTGTTTACAATACGCGAGTGAAAATTACTAGGTTGCAAAGTTTAATGTACAAGTCGGTAAACCGTTTAAAATGAACTAAACCAATGGAAAAAGCAATAGGAAAAATTGACTAGAGGTTAACTATGGCTTTAGGTAAGTATTTTAACCTTTGTTTATGACAAACTAAGAATTACACGGTTTACTGAACACGCGGTCGCGACAATGACCTTGAGTGTAGAGTTTAAGTAGCGAACAAATTAAAGGTTGGAAAGAAAAGGTCTTTTATCCCGCAGTTAAGGCTATTTATCGTAGTAAAAAGGTTAAACAAGCGAGTAAGGCGGTAGCGATCCTATAGTAAACGTTTTAAAGAGTTTAAAAGACAAAATACACTCAGCGTGATTACTAAATTACTACTGCGTGAATAACTTTGTACTAAATTACGCGCTAATGCGACTAGCATTACAAAAACATGAAACGAATGCTTAACAAATATATAGATAATCTAAGCTATAAAATATAACGACTAGTTAACGATATTAACATAGATTTGTCCTAAATCTATCCTAGGTATAAGTGTAAAAGGCTTCAAAGATTCATACCTTTACATCGTAGAGAATTCCTTGTCTTGATATGTGCAACGTCTTCAAGAACTTTTACTACACTGATTTAAGCTTAGTTTGGGCCTATTTTTATGGAAAAACCTGCATTCTTAAGACCTTACACATCCTATGCAATGTTGCACGCCCTAGGCGCAAACAGGATGTCCCAAACACGAACTTACGTAAACAAGCGCCAAACCTAGGCATGACTCACTGTAATGTAATTACGTACGGAAATTATTTCTTGCTTACGCATTTTCCACGCAAACAGTTAACTAAAGAATTACATTCCTATGTGTACACGAGGCATTCCTAATTAAAAATATAGATTTATGACTAAATAATTACTGTCCAAAATAGTGTCTTTTGACTCTGTCACATATTGACTCTCTGTCAAAGTAATCTGTGTTCAAACCAAATTTATAGATCGTCCAGGATTAATATTTGCTTACTGTTTTATTCTAGCTATCTTCCTCGGGACTATACTTGAGAATTCAAGTGCTTCAAACGTCTCAGCCTCCTCAAATGTCTCACAGGTTAGTTCAAAAGCTTATTATCCCGATTTTATGTTCCAAATTTTCTCAAAAACGACTTTACATTTTCTAGACTATTTTTTACATCACGACAAATATTTCTTGTCCAGAAAGCTCCGCTTACGTCAATAAAGCTTGAAAGGCAAAGAAATGAAAACGATAAGACAGGAAAACTTGGAACAATTTTTTGTCTGTTTCTAAAATAAATTTAGAACCAACAAAGTAAAGTTTTTGCCTTTTCTTGCATTGCGCTTATGTTATACACTCCATACGCAAATAATGGCTGTCGCGGGAATTGATCTTAACATCGAAGATAAATATTAGAATAAGAAAGTAAATGCTCAAAAAAAACTTTAACTGTTTTAAGTACTGTATTGGTAAACAAGAAGGTAATTTGTTCGTAAATCAAAGCTCGCAATTCCAGGGAAAGAGTCTAGTTTCTTCCTGTTGCATTGAATCAGTCCATCCAATTATTGTTAGCGCAAACTGCGGCGTACAAGATGTTTCAGCCATTTGGATTTTTCCTTTTTCGAAAACTTTGGCACGAAATAAAGATTTTGACTGTCATCCGATTTAGCTGAAAATATGAGTTGACTCTCACGAAAGTTGAGTCTTCAAGTCTCTGTGATTGCGAATACTAGAGCTGGGAAGAAAAAATGCGTGGTTTATGTGAAGTGTATGAACTGTCACGCTTTCAATAAGTTAGTTGTGTGACATAATTTAGTATAGTATCAAGTGACATGTATATAGAGATAAAATACATAAGAGAGAACACGTGTAAGCGCAAGCAACAACTATCAAGCTCTAACGAGTGAATAAAGGATTTTACTACTGCATTCGTATCTGGAGTCAGATTGAAACTGGTAACACATTTTGGTGACCCCGACGTGACCATTTCTTGGAAGAGAGTTTAAACATGACGCTAGAAGGAAAATCGTGGGAGGACATTCAACTGGACATAGAAGCCAAACTATATAGTTTGTCTCTCCCGAAGCTAGAGCACCTAGCGCAGTTCCTGAAGGTCGATGTTGGTGACCAAGTGAAAAAGGGCCGTCTTTATGTGGCGAAACGTTTACAGCGTGCTTTGGAGAAGCTACTTGACAAGCAAGGAGACAAGGAATCTTTTCTAAACGACGTTTTGATCTACACTAACGACGAAACAGAACAAACAGAACCTGAACATCCGCCGAGTGTTTCTCAAGACTACGAGAAAGCCCTTCAAGACTACCAAGCCCTTAACTCGAAAGTGGAGGAGCTTTTAAAGCAGAAAGAGCAATCTGCGAGCTCAGAAAGTAATACTAATCAACTAGCCAAGTTAGACCAAATGCTCAAGAGGGATTTCAAAATCTCGGGATCTATCGGCGGGGAGAAGGATCGACTATCATATGTGGGTCTCATGCGCCAGATTGACGGTGGTTTAGCGAAAGGCTATAGCGAAGCTGATATCGTGGAGGCCGTGATACGTTGTATAAACTCTGGAACTAAACTGAAATCATATCTAGAGATCATGCAAGGGATTACTCTACAGAAGTTACGACAAATCTTGCGCGTACATTATAAGGAGAAATCGGCAACTGAACTATATCAAGAACTCACAACAATAGTTCAAGACCACAAAGAAAGCGCCCAAGATTTTCTACTCCGAGCATTATCGCTGAGGGAAAGAACTCTCTTTGCTTCGGAAGCAGAGGAAAGTGGCATTAGATATGACAAGGATTTGATCAAGTGTTTATTTGTTCATAGTTTTGAAACTGGACTACGCGAAGAGGTTATTCGTAGTAAACTAAGAGGAATTCTACACGATGATGAATCAACAGATGAAATTATAATGGCTTCTTTGAACAAGATTGTGTCGGTAGAGGAAGAGAGATAGGCAAAACTACGAGCTTCAACAAGGGTCGCGGTAAAAAACTGAAACGGAAAGAGCGGAAAGAGCTGAAAGAACTGAAAGAGTAGACTTGCCCCAAGTCGACCTCTCTTGTTTTCCCGGCGTTTTTTAATTCGAGCGAAGCGAGCGAGCGACGAAGTCGCGAGAGGTTGTGCGCCCAGTAAAAAAAAAACCAAAAAGCGGGCGGCAGACTTTGCGAAAGTCTACTGAAAGAGCTGAAAGAGCTGAAAAGTGCAGAAAAGCGCAGAACTTCTTAATATCATAGATAATAATCAGTAGACAAATATTATGAAAGATGATATAATATAAATAATGTCAAACTAAACAAAAATAAAAAATATGAAAAATATGTTAACTGCAGAGATACCAGCCAATGGACCGACCAGCAAGGTCAATGTCACGCATTCTCTTTACCAAAAAATAAAATTTCTACATAGTATTAGAAGATAAATAAAAGTAAATAAAGTCCATGCACAGAGATTTCTTGTTAAGCCTTCTATCGTGCTGCTCAGATTTTGATCCTGGCTAGAAGAGCTTCAGTGCCGGACCGCTCGGTGAATGGTCAGCTTTGAAAATATTTCTTTGATACTGAACAGCCACTAAGAAGTCCAATTTTATATTGTGACGTTGATCAAGTTACTTTTTCTGGAAGACCAAGCACCTTTTCTTAGCAACGGGCTGCTCATTGGTCAACATAATGTCGCTCGCCTACTGCGAAGACAGTTTAAAGACATGTCATTATACTGGGACTCTTTCAAGGAACATATTTTTTACATAAAATGGCACTGCCTTCACCTTCTACATTCGCCGTTTTCAAAAAAACTGTTTGCTTATCTAAATGGAAGGTATTTTGACTTGTGTACATGTCGTAAGTATTTTAGTTGAGTGTACAAAACCCTTTGCATGATGAAGTTAGGCACCTCAAATACCACAGTCCCTTTCAGTAGCTTCGTTTATTCTAGTAGCTTTACTTTTATTTTTGTCTTCAAGTTCTCAAAGAAAGGAGGTTTGACATTTGTATATAAAAAGATAATTTGAAAAAGATTGTGGTACTATAGGTATGAACCGTCATCATACGGCCGTGCAGGCAGCAGGTCGCGGTCTCAAATAGGCAAAATCTTCGGCTATCCAAACTTTGGCCAATACTTTTATGAAAAAGCCGAATCAACCGCTATATCTTTGTTTAGAATGTCAGACCCTTCTCGGGAACGAAATAATAATCAATAATGGAAACTTTATTATAGCTTTTTTTTGCAATATACAATCATAAACCTCACTGCAGGTAGTTTACAATCATCTACTTGAATCTAACATGAAACGAATAATAATAATAATATATAATAATTAAAAAATATATATATAATAATAAAAATAATGATGATGACGATATTTATTTAGAGACGATATTATATTTACAGCATTGTTGATGTGGTCGTGTGTTTTGTTTTATTTTTTTATTTTTTTTGTTTTTGTTTTTATTGTTTTGTTTTGTTTTTGTTTTTGTTTTTGTTTTTTTTCTACAAAGAAACTACTAAAATCGTGATACTTAGTGTACCGAAGACTGAAAAAGAATCTTCCAAATTGTCGCCATCGATAATTTCATGAAAACATTGTCAAGCGCTTCTCGGACTGAGCTACTAGATGTATTGCTATTGCTGTTGTTGTTGTTGTTGTTGTTGTTGTTGTCGTTGTTGGCTTTTTTTTTTTTTTTTTTTTGGCTTTCCTCGGCATAGTATATAAAGGAAAAAATCAAAGCTCTTTCAGCTATTTCATGATAATAAGAGTGATGAAAGTAATTCAAGTACAGAAATAGGTTGAATTTATGACATTTCTGTGCTTTTCAGCTCTTTCAGCTCTTTCAGCTCTTTCAGCTCTTTCAGCTCTTTCAGCTCTTTCAGCTCTTTCAGCTCTTTCAGCTCTTTCAGCTCTTTCAGCTCTTTCAGCTCTTTCAGCTCTTTCAGCTCTTTCAGCTTTCCGCTGTTTCCGTTTCAGCTTTTTACCGCGACCCCTTCAACAAACAAGACCACAAAGGAAGTGAAGGTATGTACGGTCAACACAAATGGAGGGGGAGATAATAGCGACTCGAAGCCTAAGAAAGACAAAAAGTCAACTCTTCTCACGACCTTAGCAGCACTACAGGCTCAGGTTACAGAACTTAACGCAAAGTTTGAGGCGTCTCATCGAGAAAGCTCATCGAATAATTATAACCATACGAGACAAAACAGACGCAAGTGCAAGCAATGCTTCGAAGGTAACACACCACATTGCAACCATTGCTTCAAGTGTGGCTCAACCGACCACATGGCTCGAGGGTGTCTGAATTTGTCGTCGGGAAACGGGAAAATGCTACCTCCGCGGGACAGGAAGTAGCTGTATGACACATTAACGTCCCATGCTTGTAACAGCTGTGGCAAAAACAACTCGAAATATCGTTGTTCTGCATGTAAGACAGTGTTTTATTGTACAGCAAAATGTCAACACTCTGACTGGAAAACGCACAAAGAACTTTGCCACGCGATTAGCATTTCGTCTTCGTCACCGGAAGAGGTTATTGATATTAATAATGGTATTCACGTTTGTCATTTGACGCCCAAACAAAGGGACAATCTTGGTCAACTTATTGGACGTAAGTGCACTTTATTTTGTAATCTGAATAACGTTAATGTAGAAGTTTTATGGGACACTGGAGCTCAAGTTTGTGTTATATCTAAGGAATTTACCGAGTTGATTGGTTCAACCCCGTTAGATTTAAGGGCCGCTAATGGTGCTAAATTACCCTATTTAGGATGGGTTGAAGTGGACTTTGAACTTTGTACAGATAACATTCATCATCGCCTTACTATTCCATTTTTAGTCTCCGAGTATTCACTTGAACTACCAATAATTGGTTATAACGTCATTGAACAAATAGTAACATTAAATTCAAACTGTGATGATCAAAGTAACGTGAATACATTACTGTCAGCAAACTTCAATGGTAAAGCTAGTGTAAATACGGACGCTATTATTAGTCTTATACATTCAATACATGGAACCGACAACGAACTCTGTGTCATCAAAACAAACAACAAACAAACCGTGATCCCTGGCTCTCAAAAAGTCGTGGTATCATGTCGTGCGAATACGGGATATCTAGATAACCACACGCCTGTCATCTTTGAACCGGAAATAAATGATCATGTGCCTTCAGGATTAGATATTCAGTAACATTAATGTACGAATCACTAACACAAGCAAACATGATATCGTTCTACCAGGAAAGACAGTTATTGGTCGATTATATCTCGTTCGTACTGTCACACCTATTGAAGTAAAGCAGAACTCCTCTGTTAAATTATCTCAGCCTTCAAATGTTCGTCATGTCAATGAAATTGGTCGTTCAGATGATGTTCAACGAGAAAAACAAAGGAAACCCGCCCCTGAATTGACCGGCTCATTGGCTGAGATTTGTATTGGAGATGGTTTAACGGAAGAACAGCGTTAACTTGTTTGTCAAATGTTACTCGATGAATCAGACTCTTTTTCTAAAAATGACACTGACATTGGATGTATAGAGGACTTTCAAATGGAGATAAACTTAACTGACACCCAGCCGGTTCAACGGAATTATAACCGTATACCCAGACCGCTTTACGAGGAAGTGAAGAGCTATATAGAAGATCTACTCAACAAAGGCTGGATACGTCCCTCTCGATCAAACTGTGCATCACCAATTGTGTGCGTCCGAAAGAAGGACGGGGATTTACGACTGTGTGTTGATTTTCGTGAACTCAACAAAAAGACTGTTGCAGACCGTCATCCAATCCCCCGCGTTCAAGATATTCTTGATAATTTGGGCGGGAATACATGGTTTAGTATGCTCGACCAAGGAAAAGCCTACCACCAGGGTTTCATCGCGCCTAACTCTAGACATCTCACTGCTTTCGTAACTCCCTGGGGACTGTGGGAATGGGTTCGTATCCCATTCGGCTTAAAGGATGCTGTTGCTGAGTATCAACGCTTCATGGAAAATAGTTTAACTGGAATTAGAGATGAAATGTGTGTCCCGTATATTGATGACGTCATAGTTTACAGCAAAACCTTTGAGGAATACGTTGAACATATACGGTCTGCTTTACGTCGTCTGAGAGAAAGTGGAGTTAAACTAAAGCCAAGAAAGTGTAGGCTGTTTAAGCGCAAAGTTACTTGTTTAAGACGCGTAGTGTCAGCAGATGGACATCGGCCGGATCCATCAAGTATACAAGCTGTCGTCGCTTTGAAGGACAGTAAACCCTCCACGGTAGGGGAAGTACGGAAACTACTCGGACTTCTTAGCTATCATCGTCAATACATTGCTAACTTTTCTAAAATAGCTAAGTGTTTATTCACGTTAATACAATCGGACACGTCCAATATCGGTAAGGGTGGTCTGACATCGTCAACAAAGATAACGTGGACGGACGAACATCAACAAGCGTTAATACGTCTCATCGATGACTTAGTAACACCACCAGTACTAATATATCCTGATTAGACCAAACCCTTCATTTTGTTCACTGATGCTTCTAAAGATGGCCTCGGTGCAGCACTTTATCAAGAGCAAGACAAATGTGTCAAGCCAGTTGCATTCGCATCTAGCAGCAGGTAGGGGGACTCGCGATCGATGCCAAAGATATACGGGTTTAACTCGCGGATTTACGAAGACGGGTACAGCAGATTTATCGCAAACGGAGGTTAAAATATCTTATAAATATACGATGCACGAATGTAAGAAGTTCGTTAACGACTTTTGCATAATTTGTCTAAGACCTAAAGTTATCGTACCTAAGCCAGAACCCTTTTGGTGTTGTGGTAAAAAAATGCAAATAGAAGATGACACGTCAGCACAGTGTTACGAGTGTGGTAAGAATATTCGTAATGCCGTACCAAATGCTACCAAAGAGCAATATTACGCCAATGGAGGTCGTAAGAAAACGCCATATAAGAGATTAAAATACTTCAGGGACTGGATGAGTCATATCCAAGGTTTACATCCGATATATTTAAGCGACGAAGTAAAGAAGAAAATCATAGACCATTTAGAAGAGCCAACCCCGCAAAGTCTACGGAAAACGCTGAAAAAATTAAAACTAGGGAAATATTACAAAGCTATTCCCTATCTTTTGTCTGAAATTACCGGTAAGTCTATTCCCGAGGTTTCTGATATGACAAAAGCCGAGTGGATGTTTTGTCGGCTGGATAAGGATATTCCTTATTACCCTGACGTAATCTACGAAATATTTTACGAAATTGACCCCAACCACCCCCTGTTAGGATGGATTCCGAGAAGATAGTGAATCTTATGGCATAAGATGAGCGAATAGCATAAATCTTATGCCATAAGATGAGCGAATAGCATAAATCTTATGCCATAAGATGAGTAATTAGCATAAATCTTATGGCATAAGATTACGCGTAATTTCCAGACTGACGTTCGATATGTAAATAGAATCCTGTCACGCTTTTTTCAAAGCAGATGTTTACTGAGCAAGCTTTCTTTGAAGCTCTTCTTTCGCTTCTTGGTAAATCTTTTTGCGAGATTCCTCGGAAAGATCTTTTACGACTGTTTTTTTATTCCTTATGTCCGTCTTTAATTTCTCGTATTTGTCTTCTTCGGCCAGAATAAGCGAGAATTCTACGTCGTCTATCTTTCTGTCACGCAAAGCCTTTGAGACAAGATCGGTAATAGTATTTACTTTAGCCCTAGATAGAGCTATTGTCGTGTCATGCTTGGATATTTTCGTGGATAGCTTTTTCATAATACCCGTAGCA
Organism: Actinia tenebrosa; assembly: GCF_029948245.1. Taxonomy (NCBI): domain Eukaryota; kingdom Metazoa; phylum Cnidaria; class Anthozoa; order Actiniaria; family Actiniidae; genus Actinia; species Actinia tenebrosa. Next base: position 16,991,356 of record NW_028292569.1, read on the forward strand.
ACAGCCGAAATGATACCACAAGCTGCCCCAACGCCGGCCAAAGGAACTCCAACGATTATTCCCGGCCCAGTAAGCGAAGTAGCAACGCCAGAGCCCGTTAACACAACAGATATGGATCCTGAAGTTATCGCAATCTTATGTAGCATACTCCGGGCTCTAACGTACTTTTTTCTAACTTTTTCATAGTGTTTTGCCTGCCCTTCCAAGTAAGCCAGGATTAAGTTCGCTTTATTCAGACGAAAGTTTTCGGCGTTTAGTTCATTAGGTGTAGTATAGGGAACATCTGGGTACAACTGAGGTGCTGATGGTATAACATCCATTATATATACTAATGTACGACGCTTTTGGGAATGATATTGAGGAGCAGCCACATCACGACAACCGGGATTACTGGAATTGGAGAGCATTTAGGAAGATGTTTCCGCATGCAGACCCTAGTAAGTTCGAAAGGAGACCCGATGGGATTTACTATAACGGCTCTAGGATGTACAGCAACGAGGATTTGAAACCTACGCTGGTCGATCAGATAGACAATCAACTGAAGAATTCTGGTTATATCGAACATAAGCCCGTGCAAGGTTGGTCAAAGGAATTATTGCTTGGTACCGGTACTTATCCGATACCCGCGGTTTCATTTGATAAACATCCAAGTTTGGATTTGACATTGAACATGCGGATCTCTAACAACCATTCCTTTTCGTTAAAGGTGCGAGATATCTTCAAAGACGTACCCATTAATCATACCACCGCTAAGGAATCTCATGAATGGTTAAGTGGTCCTAACATGCGTTATTGGCCGCAGCAACTAAACTTTGCGGTTTGGTGTGCCACCAGCGGCTGCGGTGTAAGTGCGAAGTTGATGAAGAATTCGATATTTATGTTTCACTTCCACTTTACCGTCCGAAGAATACTGCATGAGATGGGTGTTATTGCGCTGCCGGGAGATGCCACGTTTTATCCAAGAGATAATAAATACAACGTTCCTGCTTACGACCGACTTTGTAAGGAGTTTGGTGTTGTAGGGAAGGATTTTAGATGCACTGTCGGTGCTAACAATGGCTTGGGGCATATTTGGGCTTATTGGGGGATTGGTGGGCACGAGCTAAGCAACAGGGAAGTTCATGCATTGAATCTACGATGGAACACTGGGTATCATAAGGAAACTCACGACAGTAGCACCTTCTTTGAACCAAATGCCAAAACCACTAAGGAAGTCAGAGACGGACCTCTGTTCAAAGACGAGGGCGGTAAGTATGCAGGGGCTAACCCGCTGATTATCAAGATTACCAACGACGAGCAAACGAAGCAATACTTTAATTTCATACCCCCAGAAGGTAAAGGACTAACCAAAGCCGGCCTTGCCCGTTTGAACCGCAGCATAGAAGCTTACGTGTATTCCATCCTTGGAGCTCAGGTAAACACCCGATCGAGTATAGTGGGGAATACCGGCGCCGCAGAAGAGACGCGAGCCGAAGCCTTGATCTTATTCGAAAGTTCGATCTTGGAGGGCGACATTAGCAAGGGCGTACAGCGTTACCAACTAGCTATACAAAATTCTAAGGCGAGGTTGGACTATGCAGTAGCCCCGGGTTGTTGGTTAATGCCTAGTAATTTATCTATAAATACTGGTTCTGTAGTAGGATACAACAACAAACTTCAACGAGCTACTAAGGATATGAAGTTTGGGGTGAACGACGTGAACTCTGACACTCTTAGGAACATCCCCCATTTCGTGGAGAAGTCAAAAAAGTCGCATGAAACGAAGCTACCCGTAGTTAAGAAACCATCAAAGAAGGCCCTGCCTGCGATACCTGAGGAATATGACCATAACTTACTAAAGGTCGGCTTAACCGCTGCAAGCATTGGTCTGAGCTATTATATATGGCGATGAACAACCCCTACGTAGCTGGAGTAGATTGTGTTTATACGACTTACACAGGCGAGAAAAAATACACCCAGGCATCTTGGGTTGATGTCACGGGCATGTCCGTGAATTTGAACTACTCAGGAAAGAAATTGATCCTTTGTAGTATTTGCATTGGCACGAGCAGCCATGCCAACGTGGGCTTCAGGTTCCTGGATGAGAATGGCATACTGCAGCCTATGCGTACGAAAACGAACAACAGGGAGCCTGCGCATTTCTCCGTAGAGCCGCCAACGAATAGCGCTGAGAATCTTACGACTTGGACTTTTCACATGGTTGCTGATTGCCATGGGAAGGTAAAGCTGCAAATACGCGTAGACGACACTGGGAGCGTTTGCGTAAATAGCATAGAAAATCAAAGGGATACGACCTATAACCACGAGACCATAAGCACTCTTACGGTGCTTAGCCTTTAGAAGCAAATTTATTTGCTGAAATATATGAATCCACATTGGAAGGAAGCCCATTACGCTTATTACTTAAGGGATGAGCGGTATACTGATCACACCTGGCTCGATATTGGGATGTGGGTTGAAGTTGGAGGTCTTGCGTTGATCGTTTGTAGCATTAACGTTACCTCGGGGCGGGCGGGAATCATAGGGTTTAGGTTGGTTGACGAGAATGATGAGCCCTTAGCTCCTTATAGGGCATTGACCAACAATCGAAGTCCTACTCATTTCTCGGCGCAGCCATATCCATTTAGTAATGAGGCGTTTTACGTGGCTACGTTTCAAATGGTAGTCAATTGTAAGTATGCTAAGTTACAGATTTACCCTGACGGTAGTAGCAATCTTGGTTATTATGCTTTCATAAATAGCACGGACGGATACGCTAACACCCCCGACAGGACCTGGCATCATAAGACCATTAGTACTATGACCGCTATACCACTAGTTCCGCATTATCAGGGCGGCGCGAATACTATCTTTACTTATCCCCAGTCGAGAACGCCTCGGACACCCGACAACGATAAGCCCGACATAATACACAAGGATAAGATTAAGCCTTCATCTTCTTCAGGAGTACCACCCCAATAGCGACGACCAAGATCCAAATGTTGTTGCCCACAAACTTTAGCAGTTCTCCGCCGGCCCTAAGTGCCAAGGAAACAACCGAACCCAGCAGCCCAGGAAGACCGGCTGCCATCTTTTTTCCCAAGTCCGTCAGCCCACTGCCTAATTTCTTTACGCCCGCGCCCGTAGCCTTAAGCGTGGATAGGATGACTCCTACTACGCTCGAAATAGCAACCGCAAATGCCAGCGGAATACCATACTTCACCAGAGCTCTTTTTACCTTTTCCTTGGTGGTAAGCCCCAGCTCTTTTTCCAGGTTGTCCTTTTGCGCCTGTAATTCCGCGACTCTTTCCTGAAGGATTTCTACTTCCCTTTGAGCTGCCTCCCTTTCTTCCTCGGTACGAGTTTGGTCCTCGATTACTTCTTGCTGCCGCTCTATTTGTCCCTCCAGGTCTTCAATAGCCTGATCTCTTTGCCGGATTTGTTCCTCCTTAGTATTGATTTCAGCCATTAACCGTCGCCGTTCCACTAAAGAGCCGGCTATGGTGGTTTGCAGGTTATCGGTATCGTCTTTAATTAAGTCTAACTCTTGCAGGGCGAGGTTAAGAGCCCTTTGAGTTTGATTTCTTTCGCGTCGAATTTGGGTTCTTTGGTCTACCAGCTCCCTTATTTCTTGATTTTTAAATTCGACTTCCCTCCTATGCGCGTCGGCAAGCCGCTGGTTTTGCTTCATGTATTCCTCCTCCCTTTCTTCCAACGTTTCCCGCAGCGCTTCCACTGAGGCGCCAGAGCTTTGGGCTTCTCCTAAGTCCTCCCGTGCTTTGTCTAATTCGCGCAGGGCCTGATCCACCTGATTTCCTATTTCTTTTATTCTTTCATCTTGATGGGCGGACTTCTTTTCAGCATCGGCAAGTAGCTGACCTTGCTTTGCATATTCTACATCTTTTTCTCTTAACTCCCTTTGCAGATCCGCGGCACGTTTTTCCGCGTTGGTCCTTTCGGTTAAGTTGTGCAGCCTTTCTAACAGGCTTCTAGTAGCACGCTGAAAGCCTCTTAATCTCAAGACGTCACCCCTAACGTTGCCCTCGTCATCAAAGAGGTTTTGCGGTTTTGTCCAGCGGTCTTTGTCGGGAAATCTTAAGTCTTGGACGCTTATGAGGACTTTGTTTCCCTTTTCCGTGAGCTTTACGTCGTCAGCATCAAAGTTGTCGTAGCGCAGCTCTAGCTCCTGCTTTGCCCACTCTACGGTTTCCCGCGCGGCTGCTTCCGGCTCGCCCATGTTTTGAAGCTCTATGTGCTCACGCGGAAACGTGTACTCGCGTGCTTTGGGATGTCTTAGGGCCTTTGCAATTCTATTCCTTAGGGAATCGTCGACTTGTTGGGTGGGAAGCAGCGGTTCTTCGTCACCGTCGTTAATGTCAGCCTGACCTTCCTCAGTGGTGGGATCGAAGTCGGGGTCTGTTCCTTCTACTTCCATTATATATGATAAGCTCAAAGTTAAATCCCAACGTATTACCTAAGCAGGTTGGCGGACTAAAAGCAGAACGCACCTTTCACCGGGTCACATTCACACCTTCTAGCGCAAAGCCGGGGGAGACGCTGTACGTAGGCGTGCCCCGCCTAACGGATAACCTAGTATTGGTTCCTGGTACCTTGGCTTTAAGGTTTGACCTAGCAATACAACCAAGCACCAAGGACAAGCGCTATACCGTCAATAATGTGGGTAGGAACCTCGTCTCTAAGATGAGAATCAAGTTCGCAGGGGAATCCCTCTTGGATTTGAATAGGTACGATTTGTACACCACGTATAAGGATCTGTGGCTAACAGCCTTCGACCGTGCACAAAAGATAGAGCAGGGAATTGGAAGCGTTATCCTTCGTAAGCTTCGCAGCGATACTAACCCCGCGCCTACGGACTCCAGTGGAGCAACCGCAGTAGCAGACGCAACGAGGGTAAAGACCGCCTATGGTAGCAAGTACGTTATCCCCTTGGATTTCGAAGTAATTACGAACCATGGCGCGTATTACCCCAGACAGTTATCCGAGTTGCAGTTTGAAGTAACGTTAGCAGACACCACGAACGTTATAGGAGGAATGGACAGCGCAATCAGTGGAGCTGTGGATCCCTATTCTATCACCAACTTAGAGCTGCAGTATGAGACCGTGTACAGCGAAGAGCTGGCCCGTAGCGCTGGCATGGAATACAGCTCCGGTAAGGCATTCCTTTACGACCACGTAGTGATGTATAAGACATTTAGCTTCTTGGATAAGACGGATGAGGTTATCAACCAAAGCATTAACCTCCCCCGAAGAAGTCTCACGGGGTTAATGTTGGTGTTTGCTAAACCCTACGAGGCCGGTAAGCGCGACTCCGAAGCCTTTCACAACCCTAACATTACTAACGTCGGCGTGAATATTAACGGAGTCCCAAACAAGGTTTACTCCCAGGGGATAAAGCCCGCAGACGTGTACAGGGAGGCAAAGCGCAAGTTTGGCGACCAAATTAGCCCCGAGGAATTCTTTAAGGATAAGTATGCGCTGTGGATTGATATGCGCACCATCAACGACGAAGACCTGCATGGTCAGGGCTTACGTCTAGTAAATACGCAGGATGGCATAACATTGGAGATCAAGCGCACCAAAAAACGCCAGTGCGGGCGACGGTGATAAGATAAACTGCTACGTTTTCGTGGTGTCGGACGCGCAACTGAGCGTAGAAATGAATCAGCTAAAGAGCGTTGCATATTAATGTTAAAATATTTCTTAAATATACAATGCTTCGCGTATTTGAAAACAACGACACCAAACTGCAATGCATAGTGCAAGGCGAAACTTTGTACTTCAAAGCAAAGGAGGTGGCTTTGGCGTTGGGCTATGAGCGCCCTAGAGATGCAATTAGAGCACACGTATCTGAGAAATACCAGAAAAATGGGTTGATCTACAAGGGGCTGCGAATCACCGCTCCTTTACTACGCAACCAAATGCCGTGTTTATATCCGAACCTGGTTTGTACGAACTGATATTTAGCTCCAAACTACCCAAAGCTGTGGAGTTTCGTGATTGGGTCTTTGAGGAAGTCCTACCCGCGCTAAGGAAAACGGGTAAATATGCAATAGAAAGGCGGTTTGGCGGCCCCAAACAAGTTAGTATTCAAGATCGAAAATGAAGCCGACCTACACGCGAAGGTCGTCGACTACACACGTAGGTTTTACCCCCGATTTCATCATAGCGCCGGGTCTTGGCGAACTTCAAGATTCAGACAGCAAGCGAATAACCTGCTGGCGAAAAGGCTACCAAGCCGGTCAACCCGACCTTTTGATCCTAAATGCGCATAAGAAATACCGCGGGTTGTGTATTGAGTTGAAAACCCCAAAAGGAAACGGCGTCTTATCCGCGAAGCAATCTAAGAAAATCTCACAGCTTGACGTAAATGGTTACCTAACGATGGTTAGCAACGATTACGACATTATCTGCCGTGCCCTGATGGATTACGCGGATGGCATTCGTATTCCCTGTAAGGGCTGTGTAAAGCGGTTTAAGTCCTACGCCACTTTGAAAAACGCACCT